>NC_092137.1:114963111-115263111 GCF_043159975.1 Macaca nemestrina | reverse complement strand
CTTCTATGGAGCCAGCGTCATTCTGCTATCAAAGCATGACAGAGACACAACAAAGAAAGAAAATTTCAGGCCAATATCCCTAACGAGCATAAATGCAAAAATTCTCAACAAAATACTGGCTAACTGTATCCAGCAGCACAACACAATGTTAACTTGCCATGGTAAAGTAGGCTCTATTCCTGGAATGCAAGGTTGGTTCCACATACACAAATCAATAAATGTGATTCACCACATAAATAGAATCAAAAACAAAAACCATAGGATATCTCATTTGACGTGGAAAAAGCTTTTGATAAAGTCCAACATTATTTTGGTGAAAACCTTGAAGAAACTAGGCATCAAAGCAAAATAGCTCAAAATATTAAGAACCATCTATGAGAAATGCACACTCAATATCATACTGAATGGCCAAAATTTGGATGCTTTGAGAACTGCAACAAGACAAGATCTCCCACTGCCACCATTCCTATTCAACATAGTATTTGAAGTCCTAGCTAGAGCAATCAGGCAAGAGAAAGAAATGAAAGGCATCCAAATAGGAAAATAAGATGTAAAACTATCTCTTTTTGCCAATGATATGATTCTCTACTTAGGAAACCCTAAATACTCCACCAAAGGCTATTCAAACTGGAAAACAATTTTAGCAAGGTTTTAGGATACAAAATCAATGTACAAAAATCAGCAACTTTTCTATATATCAATAACATTCAATAAGCTGAGAGCCAAATCAAGAATGCAATTACAATATTCACAAAAAAATCATATCCTGGAATACATCTAATCAAGGAGGTAAAAGATCTCTGTAAGGAGAACTATAAAACAATGCATAAAGAAATCAAAGATGACACAAACAAATTGGAAAACATTCCATGCTCGTGGATTGTAAGAATCAGTATTATGAAAATGGTCATATTTCCCAAAGCAATTTACAGATTCAATAAAACTCCTATCAATCAACCAACACTTTTAGCAACTAGAAAAGACTATTCTAAAATTCATGTGGAACCAAAAAAGAGTCAAATAGCCAGAGGTATCCTAAGGAAAAAGAATGAAGCCTAAGGCATCACATACACAACTTCAAACTACACTAGAAGGCTACAGTAGCCAAAACAGCATGGTATTGGAAAAAAAAAAAAAAGAGCCCAGACACATAGAGCCGTGGAACAGGGTAGAGAACCCAGAAATAAAGCCATACACCTGCAGCCATCTGATCTTCAACAAAGTGGACAAAAATAAGCCATGGGGCAAGAACTCTCTACTCAATAAATAGTGCAAGGTAGTTGGCTAGCCATATGCAGAAGAATGAAACTGGATCCCTGCCTTCATCACATACAAAAGTTAACTCAAGATGGATTAAATATTTAAATATAACCCTAAAAATAAAAGAATTCTTTTTTTATAATTTTACTTTAAGTTCTAGGGTACATGTGCACAATGTGTAGGTTTGTTAATATGTATACATGTGCCATGTTGGTGTGCTGCACCTGATAACTCGTCATTTACATTAGGTATATTTCCTAATGCTATCCCTCCCCCAGCCCCCAGCCCCCAGCAGGCCCCAGTGTGTGATGTTCCTCACCCTGTGTCCATGTGTTCTCATTGTTCAATTCCCACCTCTGAGTGAGAACATCTGGTGTTTGGTTTTCTGTCCTTGTGATAGTTTGCTCAGAATGATGGTTTCCAGCTTCATCCATGTCCCTATATGCCCAGTAATGGGCTTGCTGGGTCAAATGGTATTCCTAGCTCTGGGTCCTTGAGGAATCACCATACTGTCTTCCACAATGGTTGAACTAGTTTACAGTCCCACCAACAGTGTAAAAGCGTTCCTATTTCACCACATCCTCTCTAGCACCTGTTGTTTCCTGACTTTTTAATGATCACTGTTCTAACTGGTGTGAGACAGTATCTCATTGTGGTTTTGATTTGCATTTCTCTGATGGCCAGTGATGATGGCCATCATTTGTGTGTATGTTGGCCATATAAATGTCTTCTTTTGAGAAGTGTCCTTCACCCACTTTTTGATGGGGTCGTTTGCTTTTTTTCTTGTAAATTTGTTTAAGTTCTTTGTAGATTCTGGATATTAGCCCTTTTGTCAGATGGGTAGATTGTAAAAATGTTCTCCCATTCTGTAGGTTGCCTGTTTGCTCTGATGGTAGTTTCTTTTGCTGTGCAGAAGCTCTTTAGTTTAATTAGAGCCCATTTGTCAATTTTGGCTTTTGTTGCCATTGCTTTTGGGGTTTTAGTCATGAAGTCCTTGCCCATGCCTATGGCCTGAATGGTATTGCCTAGGTTTTCTCCTAGGGTTTTTATGGTTTTAGGTCTAACATTTAAGTATTTAATCCATCTTGAATTAATTTCTGTATAAGGTGTAAGGAATGGATACAGTTTCAGCTTTCTACATATGGCTAGCCAGATTTCCCAGCACCATTTATTAAATAGGGAATCCTTTCCCCATTTCTTGTTTCTCTCAGGTTTGTCAAAGATCAGATGTGTAGATTGTAGATGTGTGGTATTATTTCTGAGAGCTCCATTCTGTTCCATTGGTCTATATCTCTGTTTTGGTACTACTACCATGCTGTTTTGGTTACTGTAGCCTTGCAGTATAGTTTGAAGTCAGGTAGCGTGATGCCTCCAGCTTTGTTCTTTTGGCTTATGATTGTCTTGGCAATGCGGGGTCTTTTTTGGTTCCATATGAACTTTAAAGCAGTTTTTTCCAATTCTGTGAAGAAAGTCATTGGTAGCTTACTGGGGATGGCATTGAATCTATAAATTACCTTGGGCAGTATGGCCATTTTCACGATATTGATTCTTCCTATCCATGAGCATGGAATGTTCATCCATTTGTTTTTGTCCTCTTTTATTTCACTGAGCAGTGATTTGTAGCTTTCCTTGAAGAGGTCCTTCACATCCTTTGTAAGTTGGATTCCTAGGTGTTTTATTCTCTTTGTAGCAGTTGTGAATGGGAGTTCCCTCATGATTTGTCTATTTTTCTGTTATTGGTGTATAGGAATGCTTCTGATTTTTGCACATTGATTTTGTATCCTGAGACTTTGCTGAAGTTGCTTATCGACTGAAGGAGATTTTGGGCTGAGACAATAGGATTTTCTAAATATACAATCATGTCATCTGCAAACAGGGACAATTTGACTTCCTCTTTTCCTAATTGAATATCCTTTATTTCTTTCACCTGCCTGATTGCCCTGGCCAGAACTTCCAACACTATGTTGAATAGGAGTGGTGAAAGAGGGCATCCCTGTCTTGTGCCGGTGTTCAAAAGGAATGCTTCCAGTTTTTGCCTATTCTGTATGATATTGGCTGTGGGTTTGTCATAAATAGCTCTTATTATTTTGAGATATGTCCCATCAACACCTAGTTTATTGAGAATTTTTAGCATGAAGGGCTGTTGAATTTTGTCAAAGGACTTTTCTGCATCTATTGAGATAATCATGTGGTTTTTGTCTTTGATTCTGTTTATATATATGATGGATTACATTTATTGATTTGCATATGTTGAACCAGTCTTGCATCCCAGGGATAAAGCCAACTTGATCGTGGTGGATAAGCTTTCTGATGTGATGCTAGATTCGGTTTGCCAGTATTTTACTGAGGATTTTTGCATCGATGTTCATCAGAGATACTGGTTTAAAATTCTCTTTATTTTGTGTCTCTGCCAGGCTTTGGTATCAGGATGATGCTGGCCTCATAAAATGAGTTAGGAGAATTCCCTCTTTTTCTACTGATTGAAATAGTTTTAGAAGGAATAAGCTGCTCTTAGTACCTCTGGTAGAATTCGGCTGTGAATCCGTCTGGCTCTGAACTTTTTTTGGTTGGTAGGCTATTAATTATTGCCTCAATTTCAAAGCCTGTTATTGGTCTATTCAGAGATTCAAATTCTTCCTGGTTTAGTCTTAGGAGGGTGTATGTATCCATTTCTTCCAGGTTTTCTAGTTTATTTGCGTAGAGGTGTTTATAGTATTCTCTGATGGTAGTTTGTATTTCTGTGTGATCGGTGGTGATATCCCCTTTATCATTTTTTATTGCATCTATTTGAAATTTCTCTCTTTTCTTCTTTATCAGTCTTGCTAGTGGTCTATCAATTTTTTTTTATCTTTTCAGAAAACCAGCTCCTGAATTCATTGATTTTTTGAAGGGTTTTTTTGTGTCTCTATCTCCTTCAGTTCTGCTCTAATCTTAGTAATTTCTTGCCTTCTGCTAGCTTTTGAATGTATTTGCTCTTGCTCACTTAGTTCTTTTAATTGTGATGTTAGGGTGTCAATTTTAGATCTTTCCAACTTTCTCTTGTGGGCATTTAGTGCTATAAATTTCCCTCTACACATTGCTTTAAATGTGTCCCAGAGATTCTGGTATGTTGTATCTTTGTTCTCATTGATTTCAAAGAATTTCTTTATTTCTGCCTTCATTTCTGTTCTAGAGCTGTGAGCTGTGCTGCCTGGGGCTGAGGGAAGGGTAACATAAGCACCCGCTTGGCCACATCAAATAGTGTCTCACTAGGTCACAGGCACCCCAAGCCCACTGGCTCCAACTGCAGCATTGCAACAGGACATGCCCAGGAGTTGCCACCTGGTGGCCTAGACTGTCTTTCAAGTTTACGTAGGACATTAGGACTTTAGAATACTTCAGCCAACAATAGTGGGGCTTGCCAGAACTCAGGTTCTAACTGCTGGGATGAACAATTTTCTTCTGGCTAGGGCTAGTCTGTGTGCTTCCTCTCTGGATGTAGCTAAATTCTGCCCCATGTTGATTTCATTTTTCATGATTGTGATAAGATCCGTGTTGTGATCTGTGATAAAGTCACAGATCTGTAATCTTGATCTGGTCATCTGTGATAAGATCAGTTGTGATAAGATCCAAGATCTATATTAATTTTGGCTGTGATAAGTCAGCAATGAGTTCCAACACAAAGTCCCATTATCACTGTGTTCTCCCCACAAGCACAAAACTTCTCAGTCTGTGTCATGTGGCTGCTGCCAGGGAATGGGAAGAGGGTGGTGTAGTCAATTCAGACTGTCTTTCTTACCTACTTCCATGCCTCTTTCAGTGATATGAAGTCAAAACCAGGTACTATGGTGGTTCATCTGATTTTTGGTTCTCAGTAGTTCTTCGATTTGGTGTTCCTGTTGGGGGAATGATCACTGGAGGCTTCTATTCAGACATCTTGCCTGACCTTCTGTGTTTTTGAACTAATAAAAATGCCTTACCTGCAGATGCTTAAAAGAGAGAAATGTATGAATGCGCACTTAGGGAAATACACTTTGCCAGTTAGCCTCATGTTTCAAACTTATCTAATACCTCTATCATGTCACGGAGGTACACACATTTTAACTGTTTATATATTGTATTAGTTCATTTATGCTGCTAAAATAAAAAACCTGAGATGAGATTTATAAACAGCAGACGTTTATTTTTTACACTTTCGAAGGCTAGGAAGTCTCCCAAGGTCTGGTGAGGGTCAGGTTGCTGCTTCCAAGAGAGTTTCTTGAATGCTGCATCCCACAAAGGAGAACACTGTGTCCTCACGTGGCAGAAGGAGCAGAAAGGCAAAAAGGTCGAGCTGGGTTCCTCTAGCCCTTTTATAAAGTCACTATTCCCATTCTTGAGGCCAATACCTCCTGATGCCTTCACCTCTTAATGCTGTTACACTACCAATTAAGTTTTAATATGTAATGTTGGGGACGCACTCGGACTATAGTATACACTAAAGAGTTGCAGTGCACTTCACATACATGCTCATTACCATTTCCAAACTTAAAGTTTTCAACACTTCATACTGATTCCTTGACAATTTCTAGCAATTGTTTACAGACAAAAGTGACCATCTATATATTTATATACATTTATTTATATAATAATGAACATGTTAATTCTGTAGCTATTGAATCATATGATTTTCTATTCGCAATGTATCTTGAGTCTGATATGTAATATGGTTGAACTTAAGTCTGTATCCTGGAGTTCTTATTTAGATAAAATTTTATGCATAGCCAAGCTCTAGTGTATTGTACAGAGTGTTAGGAATGGATAAACACATTTAAAGCAAATTTAGTAATTAACACATAAATAAATGAACATAATTGATAATCTTTCTTGAAGTACTGATATAAATTCAAATACTCAGGCACTACTCCAGATGTATAAAATCAGAATTACCACTGGCCTACCTATGAAAGGCTTTGGAAATAGTATTTTATTATGTTCCTCAAGCTAATTCTAGTGCTTAGCCATGTTTAGCAAATACAGTTTTAAATTGTGACCGAATTTTGAAAGAAGGATATAATTTACACTTTTATGATATAAAAAGACAAAGAAAGGATAATTTTGTAAGGAGGCTATGCTATGTTATTTCCTTATAAGTAAATTTTGTTGCCTTTAATCCCAGCACTTTGGAAGGCCGAGTTGAGCAGATCACTTGAGGTTAGGAGTTCGAGACCAGCCTGGCCAACATGATGAAACCCCATCTCTACTAAAAAACAAACAAAAAAAACCAACAAAAAAAACCAAAAAAACTACAAATATTAGCAGGGCATGGTGGTGGGTGCTTGTAATCCCAGCTAGTCAGGAGGATGAAGCAGTGGGAATTACTTGAACCTGGGAGGAGGTGGTTGCAGTGAGCCGAGATCACAACACCACTGTACTCCAGCCTGGGTGACAGAGTGAGATTCTGTCTCAAAAAACAAAAAACAACAAAAAAAGAAATTTTCTTCATGAATTTTTACTTTTACAATATTGAGAACAAAGAAAATAAGGTAAGTTTCTAATATAATATTAGATGAATTTAAAATAATTGTAGTTGAGGTAAAAAACAATTGAATTATTATTCTAAATGTTTAGTTCCCAGGGGAAAAGGTTAAGAGTTATCTAAAAATATTTAAAACAACTATTATAACTTTGTACAAATATCAGAATAAAATATAAATAAAATGTGGAGATAAAGGGGCTACAACAAAAAAGTAAAAAACTAACAGAAATGAAAAACATAATACCTGAAATGAATGCTTCACTAAATGGTGTTAAGAAAAATTTAATACATTGCGTAGTGAAAAGACACAGACTAGATACTAGAGAAGTAGACGCAGATGGAGAAAATAATATAAAACTTTAATTCAGCCTTAATAACCTGTGAGATCATATTAACATGGCAAACATAAGTTAAATTGCAACCCCAAGAAGGGTAGAGGCAGAAAATTATTTAAAGAAATAATAGCAAAAACAGTCCAAAATTGATACAAATTAGAATAAGAGACACAAGAAACTCAGTGTTCTCCAAATAGGATAAATATATGTACATGCATGGGTATATATGCATGGGGTATAAAATTTTAAATACTAAAATTCAATGAAGAATAAGAAAAAAATCTTCAAGGAGGCCAGAAGGAAATAATGTCATAGTGGGGCAAGGTGCATTACATCCCCAGGAAATAAAGATAAGAATGCCTGAAAATAATTAATCAGATGGCATGAAAAACAGAAGACTGATGGAATCTTTAAGATGTTGAAATAATTTTAAATCAACATTCTACATCCAGAGAAAATTTCTTTCAAAACAGAAGATGAGGCCGGGCTCAGTGGCTCATGCCTGAAATCTCAGCACTTTGGGAGGCCGAGGAGGGTGGATCACGAGGTCAGGAGATCGAGACCATCTTGTAACACGGTGAAAGCCTGTCTCTACTAAAAAAATACAAAAAATTAGCTGGGCGTGGTGGCAGGCGCCAGTAGTCCCAGCTGCTCAGGAGGCTGACGCAGGAGAATGGCGTGAATCCGGGAGGCGGAGCTTGCAGTGAGCCAAGATAGCGCCACTGCACTCCAGCCTGGGTGACAAAGCGAGACTCTGTCTCAACAAACAAACAAACAAACACCAGAAGATGAGGAGTGACCAGCAAAATGACAGAGTAGGCACCTTCAATATCTCATTCCTACATAATAATATTGGAAACTAGCAGGAATTGTCAGAATCAACTTTGTCAGAAGTCTAGAAAATAGCCAGAGGTTTACAGCAACCAAAGCATGTAGAATCAGAAGAAGGCAAGTTTAAAGTCGGCGGAAAGTTTTGCAGCTTTATGTTTACTTGTCCCCCATGTGCGGTGGGAGTTATGAACGGGAAAATTTGGGTTCTTAGGGTGTGATTCCGTTCTCTTGTTCAGGAAGAATCAGAGCCATTTCTACTCACAAATTATTGTGTATGTTTTTTTTTAATCTGTCTGGAGACCATTTAAGGGACTGACAGAAAGTTCCCTTTCCCGTCTCCCCTGACTCAAATCTCAGTCTGGGAAAGCAGCGAACGTTGCTTGAAAACACTGAAAATTAACTAACATCTCACAGAGACCTAAGTGACAGATTATGGTCAAGATATACAATAGATTCTCTTATTCTTGGAAGCAAATCCTGGGGAGAGTTACTTTGGGACTTGCAAAATGCCCATGTGTGAGAATGTTTCAAAGATGGTGCACATGCACAGGGCGAGATGGTGCTCAAAAAAACCCTTAGAATATTTTAATCTTTCACTTCAGGCTAATCACTAGGCTCAGTGGAAATCTGGTTAACTGTTAAAGGAGTGCCCCAGCACAACGCCAATGTAAAAATACTGGGAGAAAATTGTTTGTTTCTTTATTTATTTGTTTTTCAGCGTTTGCCCATTAAAAGAAATGTCTGTCAATACAATAGCTAAACAAAAGACAAGGACAGATGCTTCAATGATGACACTTGACAAAAGGGCTACAGTCTGCAAAACATTTGAGAAAGTCAGAAGAAAAATAGATTACTACAGATTTCAATAGCAGTTATAACATTTTTAAGGCAGCATTTTAACTGTAGGGAAGGGTGATGTATGAGTTGGTTCTCATGCTGCTGTAAAGAAATCCTTGAGACTAGGTAATTTATAAATAAAAGAGGTTTAATTGACTCACAGATCCACATGACTCAGGAGGCCTCAGGAAACTTACAATCATGGCAGAAGGCACCTCTTCATAGAGTGGCAGGAGAGAGAATGAGTGCCAGCCAGGGAAATGCCAGATGCTTATAAAACCATCAGATCTCATGAGATCACAGCCAAACCATACCATTCTGCCCCTGGCCACTCCCAAATCTCATGTCCTCACATTTCATAACACAATCATACCTTCCCAAGAGTCCCCCAAAGTCTTAACTCATCCCAGCATTAGCCCAAAAGTCCAAGTCTAAAGTCTCATCTGAGACAAGGGAAGTCCCTTCTGCCTATGAGTCTGTAAAAACAAAAGCAAGTTAGTTACTTCCTAGATATAATGGGGGTACAGGCATCAGGTAAATACACCAGCTCCAAAGGGGAGAAATTGGCCAAAACAAAGGGGCTGAAGGCTTCATGCAAGTCCAAAATCCATTAAGGCAGTCATTAAACTTTAAAGTTCCAAAATAATCTCCTTTGACTCCATTTGTCATGTCCATGGCATCCTTATGCAAAAGATGGCTTCCACGGCCTTGGGCAACTCTGCACCTGTGGCTTTGCAAGGTACAGCCCCAATCCTAGCTGCTTTCATGGGCTGGTGCTGAGTGTCTGAAGATTTTCCAGGAGCACAGTACAAGCTGTCAGTGAATCTACCATTCTGGGATCTTGATAATGGTAGCCCTCTTCTCACAGCTCCACTAGGCAGTGCCACAGTGGGGACTCTGTTTGGGGACTCTGACCCCACATTTTCTTTCCACACTGCCCTAGAGAGGTTCTCCATGAGGGCCCTGCCCCTGCAACAAACTCCTGCCTGGACATCCAGGCATTTTCAAACATCCTCTGAAATCTAGGTGAAGGTTCTCAAACCTCAACGTTTGACTTCTGTGCACCTTCAGGCCCAACACCAACCTGTAAGTTGCTAAGACTTGGGGTTTGCACCCTCTGAAGCAATGGCCTGAGCTATACATCAGCCCCTTTTAGCCACGGCTGGGATGCAGGGTACCAAGTCCCAAGACCGCATAAAGCAGAAAAGTCCTGAGTCCAGCCCATGAAACCATTTTTTTCCTCCTAGGCTCCAGGACTGTGATGGGAGGGGCTGCCATGAAGTTCTCTGACATTCCCTGGAGACATTTTCCCAATTTTCTTGGTCATTAACATTTGGCTCCTCATTACTTATGCAAATTTCTGCAGTGGGCTTGAATTTCTCACAAAAATGGGGTCTTCTTTTCTATCACATCATCAGGCTGCAAATTTTTCAAACTTTTATGCTCTGCTTCCTCTTCAGTGCTTTGCCACTTAGAAATTTCTTCTACCAGATACCCTAAATCATCTCTCTCAAGTTCAAAGTTCCACAGATCTCTAAGGCAGAGACAAAATGCCACCAGTCTCTTCGCTAAAGCATAAGAAGAGAGACCTTAACTCCAGTTCCCAACAAACTCTTCATCTCCATCTGAGACCACCTCAGCCTGGACTTCATTCTTTATATAACTATCAGCATTTTGGTCAAAGCCATTCAACAAGTCACTAGGAAGTTCCAAACTTTCCCACATCTTTCTGTCTTCTGAGCCTTCCAAGTCTCTAGGAAAGTCCAGACTTTCCCACATCTTCCTGTCTTCTTCTGAGCCCTCCAAACTGTTCCAACCTCTGCCTGTTACCCATTTCCAAAGTGACTTCCACAATTTTGGGTATCCTTATAGCAGCACCCACACCTGGTACCAATTTACTGTATTAGTTTGTTCTCATGATACTATGAAGCAATACCCAAGACTGGGTAATTTATAAAGCACAGAGATTTAATTGACTCAGTTTTCCATGGCTGAGGAGATCTCAGGAAACTTACAATCATGGTGGAAGGCACCTCTTCACAGGGTGGCAAGAGGGAGAATGAATGCCAGCAGGGGAAATGGAGGACAACTATAAAACCATCAGATCTTGTGAGAACTCCCTATCACAAGAACAACATGAGGAAAATTGCCCGTATGATTCAGTTACCTCCCACCCGCTCCCTCCCATGACACATGGGAATTATGGCGATTATATAATAATTCAAGATGAGATTTGGGTGGGAACACCATCAAACTATATCAGATGAATATATAGCATTCAGAATTATCACACTGTAATATTCAAATATCTAATTTTCAAGAAGAAAAATCACAAGGCATACAGAAAGAAAAAAGAAACTATAATTATATGGTCTATCAAAAGACAAAATATGTAGCCCCAGCTACTCAGGAGCTGAGATGAGAGGATTACTTGAGCCTGGAAGGTCAAGGCTACAGGGAGGTGTCATGGCACCACAGTGGCAAGGATGAGACCCTGTCTCAAAGTAAATAAATAAATTAATTAACTGGATGCATCCCTGAGGAAACCCAGACATTAAATTTAGTGGACAAGAACATTAAACAAATGTCTTAAATATGTTCAATGTTTTAAAGACAAATATGGACAAAGAAATAAAATAACTCAGGAAAATAATGTATAAATATGAGAATATCAGTGAAGATATATAATATAAAGTAAAGGAACATAAATGCTGGAGGTAAAATTTACAATAACTGAAAAGAAACAATTGCTAGAGCAATTCAACAGCAAATATAAGCAGTCGGAAGAAAGAATCACTGACTTTGAAGATAAGGCAATTGAAATTAGCCTCAAAGATCATTGAATTTGAAGATAAGGCAATATAAATCATTCTGTCTGAGAAGCAGAAAGTAAAAAGAATAAGAAAAGTGAAAATAGCCAGGAACAGTGGCTCATGCCTGTAATCCCAGCACTTTGGGAGGCCAAGGTGGTCAAATCACAAGGTCAAGAGATCAAAACCATCCTGGCCATCATGGTGAAATCCCATCTTTACTGAAAATACAAAAATTAGCTGGGTGTAGTGATGTGCACATGTAGTCCCAGCTATTTGGGAGGCTGAGGCATGAGAATCTCTTGAACCCAGGAGGCAGAGGTTGCAGCGAGCCGAGATTTTACCACTGCACTACAGCCAGGTTACAGAGTGAGACTCCTTTTAAAAGAAAAAAAAAAAAAAAGAAAGAAAAAAAGGAAATATAACTTCCGTAACTATGAAGCACTATGAGGCAGATCTACATATAACTTATGGGAGTCTCAGAACCAGAAGAAAGAGAGGAATGGGGAAAAGAATATTTGAGAAATAATAGCTAAAACCTTCACAAATTGATGAAAGATACTCATCAATCAGTACCAAAAGCTCAATGAACTCCAAGTAGTAAAAACTTAAAGAGACCAACAAGAAGATACATCATAATCAAACTGTTAAAATCCAAAGGCAGAGAGATAATCTTGAAAGCACAGAGAGAGGTGACTCATCATATACAAAGAAGCCTCAGTAACAACCACTTTGTTAGTAAAAACAATGGAGGGAAAAGATACTAGGATAAGATATTTACACTACTAAAAGAAAACAAAAACTCTGCCAGCCAAGAATTCTATATCTAGCAAAAACAGACATTTTAAATTAAATCAAGACATTTTAAGAAAAACAAAAGCCAAGGGAGATTTTGATGAATAGACTTCCTCTACAGAAAGGCTAAAAGGAGTCTTTCAGGTTGAAATGAAAGGACACTAGCCAGTACTTCAAAATCATAAAATGAAATAAAGATTTCTGGTAAATGTAAACACATAGCCAAATGTAAATCAAGTATCATTATACTTTTGATTTGTAACTACTACCTATTTCCTGCAAGATTTGAATAACAAATGCAAAAAAGAAAATAATTATAAATGTGTGTTATTGGTCACACAAAATATAAAGATGAATTTGTGTCAATAAATATAAAAGAGAAAGGGCTAACTGTGTAAGAGTAGAATTTTGATTGCTATTGCTATTATGTTAAGTTAGTATCAATTTAAATTAGATTATTATAAAATAAGGATGTTTAAGCTCATGGTAATTACTAAAGTCTAAAAAGCATACGCAAAAGGAAATTAGAAATCAAAATCATTCAGTACAAAAAAATTACACACAAATAAAGCAGTATTGGAGGAAATCAGGAAAAAAAAGTTTGAGACATTTAGAAAACAAATAGCCAAATGGCAGAAGTTAGTTCTTCTGGATCAGAAATTATATTAGATCTAAATAGATTGGAAAATAAAATTTGGAAAAACTGATAAAAACGATGATTCAGCTCTAGATTTGTTTATAAGAGACGCATTGTAGATAAAAATTCCAGGTAGATTGAAAATGAGACGTTGGCAAATGATATTTCATACTGATAGTAACTAGCAGAGCTCCAGGTTGGTTATACTAGTATCAGACAAATAGACTTCATCAGAGATTATGACAAGAGACAAAGCAAAGGCCATTGTATATTGATAGAGAGGTCAATTCATCAATAAGTTGTTACAGTTATGTATAAAATATTCATGAAACAACAGAGCCCAAAAATATATAAAGCAAATATTGGTAGAATAGAAAGGAGAAATAGAGAGTTCTACAATAATAGTTGGCTATGTCAGTACCCTACTTTCAATAATTGCTAGAATGACTAGACAGATGATCAATAAGAAAATATAGGCCTGATACAATACTGTAAACAAAATAAAACTAAAAGATAGCCGAAGCACATTCTACCCAGTAAAATAGAATATATATTTTTATCAGATGCGATGAAATAATCTCTAGGATAGTTAATATTCCAGACCATAAAAAAGCCTGAATAAATATAAAGGAATTGATGTAATATCAAATATATCTTCCAACCAAAATGAAATGAAGCTAGAAATCACTAACAGAAGGAAAAGTGGAAATTTCACAAATGTAGTATGCAGAAATTAATACTCTTGTAAACAACCAATTGGTCAAAAAATAAATCAAAATGGAAATTATAAAATAGAGACAAATTAAAATGAAAATGCAACATAATAAAACATATGGGATTCAGTGAAAAGTCTAGTCAGGGCAGTTAGACAAGAAAAAAATAATTATATGCATCTAAATCGAAAGAAAAATGTAAAACAATCCCTATGCATAGGTACGATGGTCTTGTATACGTAGGTTTTCGAAGAATATAAAAATGCTACCAGTTGTAATATATGAATTCATCAAAGATGTAAAGTTAAACGCCAACACAAAATCTGTTGTGTTTCAATACATCTGCAATAAATAATTCAAAATTACTATTAAGAAAGCAAATTAATTTGCTATCTACCTAAAAGATTAAAATATATAAGAATAAATTTAACCAAACAAAAAAAGGATGCCTTGTACAGTGAAAACTACAAAGTATTGCTGCAAGAAATTTAAAAAGACTTAGATACCTGGAAAGGCATCTCATGTTTATGGTTAGGAAAACGTAATTTTTAGAAATATATAAATACTACCCACAGTAATGTAAAGTTCAATGCAACCTTTACCGAAATTCTAAAGCTTGTTTAGGAGAGGTGAAAAATCTGATCCTCAAATTCATGAGCCCTGAATATGTAAAACAGACATGAAAAAGAAGAACAAAATTGGACGTCTCACATTTTTCAATTTTAAAACCTATGACAAAATACAGTAATCAAAAGAGTGTGGTACTTTTATAAGAAGATACATATAGACCAATGAGTGAGAACTGAGAATCCAGAAATAACCCCAGACACATGTGGCTAAGTGATTTTTGGCAAGGGTGCCAAATTCATTCAATAGGGAAAGTACATTTTTTTTCAAAAAGTAATGCTGGGAAAAGTGTATTTCAACACATAAAACGATGATGGAGCTCTACCTCATCTCATAAAGAAAAATTCATTCAAAATGGATCAGTGACCTAAATATAAGAGTTAAAAACATAACACATTTAGAAAAAAACATAGAATTAAGTCTTCATAACCTTGGATTTGGCAATAAATATGAAACCAAGAACAGGAACAACAAAAGAAAAAGTAGATACACTGCAATTCATCAAAATTAAAACTTTTTGTGCATCAAATGACATTTTTAGGGAAGTAAGAAGGTGACATACAGAATAGATGTTTGGAAATTATATGTCTTATAAGGGTCTAGTGTTCAGAATATACAAAGAACTTTTACAACTCAACAGCAGAAAAACAAAAAACCCAATTAAAAAAATATAGGTAAAAGACAGGATAGATAGTTCTCCAAAGAAGATATACAAATGGACAACCAACACATAAAAATAATGTAAATGTTATTAATCATTAGAACCATGCAGATCAAAACCACAGTGAGATAACATTTCACACCTACTCGAATGACTATAATAAAAAAATATATTCTACGGAGGATGTAGAGGAACTGAAATACTTGTACATTGCTGCTTGGAATATGAAATAGTGCAGTGGCTGTAGAAAACAGTTTGATGGTTTCTGAACATTCTAAACATAAAATTATTATATGACCCTTACACTCTTACGTATAGATGCAAAAAACATTGGATATAGTCAAGCAGATACCTGTATACCAATGTTCATTACAGCATTATTAAAAATTGCCAAAAGTTAGTCACAACCAAAGTATCTGTCATCAGAGGAATAGATAAACAAAATGTGGCACATAGATACAATGGAATATTATTTAGTCATCAAAAGGAATAAAATTCTTGACTTCCGGGGGGGGGCGGAGCAAGATGGCTGAATAGGAACAGCTCCAGTCTCTAACTCCCAGCGCGAGCGACACAGAAGACCGGGGATTTCTACATTTTCAACTGAGGTACTGGGTTCATCTCACTAGGGAGTGCCGGACAATCGGTGCTGGTCAGCTGCTGCAGCCCGACCAGTGAGAACTGAAGCAGGGCGAGGCATTGCCTCACCTGGGAAGTGCAAGGGGGAAGGGAATCCCTTTTCCTAGGAAGGGGAACTGAGACACGCAACACCTAGAAAATCGGGTAACTCCCACAACAAAACTGCGCTTTAAGCTAATGGGCACACCAGGAGATTATATCCCACACCTGGCCGGGAGGGTCCCACGCCCACAGAGCCTCCCTCATTGCTAGCACAGTAGTCTGTGATCTACCAGCAAGGCAGCAGCAAGGCTGGGGGAGGGGCGCCCACCATTGCTGAGGCTTAAGTAGGTAAACAAAGCCGCTGGGAAGCTCGAACTGGGTGGAGTTCACAGCAGCTCAAGGAAACCTGCCTGTCTCTGTAGACTCCACCTCTGGGGACAGGGCACAGTAAACAATAACAAACGCAGCAGAAACCTCTGCAGACGCAAACGACTCTGTCTGACAGCTTTGAAGAGAGCAGTGGATCTCCCAACACGGAGGTTGAGAGCTGAGAAGGGACAGATTGCCTGCTCAAGTGGGTCCCTGACCCCTGAGTAGCCAAACTGGGAGACATCCCCCACTAGGGGCAGTCTGACACCCCACACCTCACAGGCTGGAGTACACCACTGAGAGGAAGCTTCCACAGCAAGAATCAGACAGGTACACTCGCTGTTCAGAAATATTCTATCTTCTGCAGCCTCTGCTGCTGATACCCAGGCAAACAGGGTCTGGAGTGGACCTCAAGCAATCTCCAACAGACCTACAGCTGAGGGTCCTGACTGTTAGAAGGAAAACTATCAAACAGGAAGGACACCTACACCAAATCCCCATCAGTACATCACCATCATCAAAGACCAGAGGCAGATAAAACCACAAAGATGGGGAAAAAGCAGGGCAGAAAAGCTGGAAATTCAAAAAATAAGAGCACATATCCCCCGGCGAAGGAGCGCAGCTCATCGCCAGCAACGGATCAAAGCTGGACGGAGAATGACTTTGACGAGATGAGAGAAGATGGCTTCAGTCCATCAAACTTCTCAGAGCTAAAGGAGGAATTACGTACCCAGCGCAAAGAAACTAAAAATCTTGAAAAAAAAGTGGAAGAATTGATGGCTAGAGTAATTAATGCAGAGAAGGTCCTAAACGAAATGAAAGAGATGAAAACCATGACACGAGAAATACGTGACAAATACACAAGCTTCAGTAACCGACTCGATCAACTGGAAGAAAGAGTATCAGCTATTGAGGATCAAATGAACGAAATGAAGCGAGAAGAAAAACCAAAAGAAAAAAGAAGGAAAAGAAATGAACAAAGCCTGCAAGAAGTATGGGATTATGTAAAAAGACCAAATCTACGTCTGATTGGGGTGCCTGAAAGTGAGGGGGAAAATGGAACCAAGTTGGAAAACACTCTTCAGGATATCATCCAGGAGAACTTCCCCAACCTAGTAGGGCAGGCCAACATTCAAATCCAGGAAATACAGAGAATGCCACAAAGATACTCCTCGAGAAGAGCACCTCCAAGACACATAATTGCCCGATTCACCAAAGTTGAAATGAAGGGAAAAATCTTAAGGGCAGCCAGAGAGAAAGGTCGGGTCACCCACAAAGGGAAGCCCATCAGACTAACAGCAGATCTCTCGGCAGAAACTCTACAAGCCAGAAGAGAGTGGGGGCCAATATTCAACATTCTTAAAGAAAAGAATTTTCAACCCAGAATTTCATATCCAGCCAAACTAAGTTTCATAAGTGAAGGAGAAATAAAATCCTTTACAGATAAGCAAATGCTTAGAGATTTTGTCGCCACTAGGCCTGCCTTACAAGAGACCCTGAAGGAAGCACTAAACATGGAAAGGAACAACCGGTACCAGCCATTGCAAAAACATGCCAAAATGTAAAGACCATTGAGGCTAGGAAGAAACTGCATCAACTAACGAGCAAAATAACCAGTTAATATCATAATGGCAGGATCAAGTTCACACATAACAATCTTAACCTTAAATGTAAATGGACTAAATGCTCCAATTAAAAGACACAGACTGGCAAACTGGATAAAGAGTCAAGACCCATCAGTCTGCTGTATTCAGGAGACCCATCTCACATGCAGAGACATACATAGGCTCAAAATAAAGGGATGGAGGAAGATTTACCAAGCAAATGGAGAACAAAAAAAAGGAGGGGTTGCAATACTAGTCTCTGATAAAACAGACTTTAAACCATCAAAGATCAAAAGAGACAAAGAAGGCCATTACATAATGGTAAAGGGATCAATGCAACAGGAAGAGCTAACTATCCTAAATATATATGCACCCAATACAGGAGCACCCAGATTCATAAAGCAAGTCCTTAGAGACTTACAAAGAGACTTAGACTCCCATACAATAATAATGGGAGACTTCAACACTCCACTGTCAACATTAGACAGATCAACGAGACAGAAAGTTAACAAGGATATCCAGGAATTGAACTCATCTCTGCAGCAAGCAGACCTAATAGACATCTATAGAACTCTCCACCCCAAATCAACAGAATATACATTCTTCTCAGCACCACATCGTACTTACTCCAAAATTGACCACGTAATTGGAAGTAAAGCACTCCTCAGCAAATGTACAAGAACAGAAATTATAACAAACTGTCTCTCAGACCACAGTGCAATCAAACTAGAACTCAGGACTAAGAAACTCAATCAAAACCGCTCAACTACATGGAAACTGAACAACCTGCTCCTGAACGACTACTGGGTACATAACGAAATGAAGGCAGAAATAAAGATGTTCTTTGAAACCAATGAGAACAAAGATACAACATATCATAATCTCTGGGACACATTTAAAGCAGTGTGTAGAGGGAAATTTATAGCACTAAATGCCCACAAGAGAAAGCAGGAAAGATCTAAAATTGACACTCTAACATCGCAATTAAAAGAACTAGAGAAGCAAGAGCAAACACATTCGAAAGCCAGCAGAAGGCAAGAAATAACTAAGATCAGAGCAGAACTGAAGGAGATAGAGACACAGAAAACCCTCCAAAAAAATCAGTGAATCCAGGAGTTGGTTTTGAAAAGATCAACAAAATTGACAGACCACTAGCAAGACTAATAAAGAAGAAAAGAGAGAAGAATCAAATTGACGCAATAAAAAATGATAAAGGGGATATCACCACTGACCCTACAGAAATACAAACTACCATCAGAGAATACTATAAACACCTCTATGCAAATAAACTGGAAAATCTAGAAGAAATGGATAATTTCCTGGACACTTACACTCTTCCAAGTCTAAACCAGGAAGAAGTTGAATCCCTGAATAGACCAATAGCAGGCTCTGAAATTGAGGCAATAATTAATAGCCTACCAACCAAAAAAAGTCCAGGACCAGATGGATTCACAGCTGAATTCTACCAGAGGTAAAAGGCGGAGCTGGTACCATTCCTTCTGAAACTATTCCAATCAATAGAAAAAGAGGGAATCCTCCCTAACTCATTTTACGAAACCAACATCATCCTGATACCAAAGCCTGGCAGAGACACAACAAAAAAAGAGAATTTTAGACCAATATCCCTGATGAACATCGATGCAAAAATCCTCAATAAAATACTGGCAAACCGGATTCAGCAACACAACAAAAAGCTTATCCACCATGATCAAGGGGGCTTCATCCCTGGGATGCAAGGCTGGTTCAACATACACAAATCAATAAACATAATCCAGCATATAAACAGAACCAAAGACAAGAACCACATGATTATCTCAATAGATGCAGACAAGGCTTTTGACAAAATTCAACAGCCCTTCATGCTAAAAACGCTCAATAAATTCGGTATTGATGGAACGTACCTCAAAATCATAAGAGCTATTTATGACAAACCGACAGCCAATATCATACTGAATGGGCAAGAACTGGAAAAATTCCCTTTGAAAACTGGCACAAGACAGGGATGCCCTCTCTCACCACTCCTATTCAACATAGTGTTGGAAATTCTGGCTAGGACAATCAGGCAAGAGAAAGAAATCAAGGGTATTCAGTTAGGAAAAGAAGAAGTCAAATTGTCCCTGTTTGCAGATGACATGATTGTATATTTAGAAAACCCCATTATCTCAGCCCACAATCTCCTTAAGCTGATAAGCAACTTCAGCAAAGTCTCAGGATACAAAATTAATGTGCAAAAATCACAAGCATTCGTATACACCAGTAACAGACAAACAGAGAGCCAAATCAGGAATGAGCTTCCATTCACAATTGCTTCAAAGAGAATCAGATACCTAGGAATCCAACTTACAAGGGATGTAAAGGACCTCTTCAAGGAGAACTACAAACCACTGCTCAGTGAAATAAAAGAGGACACAAACAAATGGAAGAACATAACATGCTCATGGATAGGAAGAATCAATATTGTGAAAATGGCCATACTGCCCAAGGTAATTTAGAGATTCAATGCCATCCCCATCAAGCTACCAATGAGTTTCTTCACAGAATTGGAAAAAACTGCTTTAAAGTTCATATGGAACCAAAAAAGAGCCCGCATCTCCAAGACAATCCTAAGTCAAAAGAACAAAGCTGGAGGCATCACGCTACCTGACTTCAAACTATACTACAAGGCTACAGTAACCAAAACAGCATGGTACTGGTACCAAAACAGAGATATAGACCAATGGAACAGAACAGAGCCCTCAGAAATAATACCACACATCTACAGCCATCTGATCTTTGACAAACCTGAGAAAAACAAGAAATGGGGAAAAGATTCCCTATTTAATAAATGGTGTTGGGAAAATTGGCTAGTCACAAGTAGAAAGCTGAAACTGGATCCTTTCCATACTCCTTATACGAAAATTAATTCAAGATGGATTAGAGACTTAAATGTTAGACCTAAAACCATAAAAATCCTAGAGGAAAACCTAGGTAGTACCATTCAGGACATAGGCATGGGCAAAAACTTCATGTCTAAAACACCAAAAGCAACGGCAGCAAAAGCCAAAATTGACAAATGGGATCTCATTAAGCTAAAGAACTTCTGCACAGCAAAAGAAACTACCATCAGAGTGAACAGGCAACCTACAGAATGGGAGAAAATTTTTGCAATCTACTCATCTGACAAAGGGCTAATATCCAGAACCTACAAAGAACTCAAACATATTTACAAGAAAAAAACAAACAACCCCATCAAAAAGTGGGCAAAGGATATGAACAGACATTTCTCAAAAGAAGACATTCATACAGCCAACAGGCACATGAAAAAATGCTCATCATCACTGGCCATCAGAGAAATGCAAATCAAAACCACAATGAGATACCATCTCACACCAGTTAGAATGGCGATCATTAAAAAGTCAGGAAACAACAGGTGCTGGAGAGGATGTGGAGAAATAGGAACACTTTTACACTGTTGATGGGATTGTAAACTAGTTCAACCATTATGGAAAACAGTATGGCGATTCCTCAAGGATCTAGAACTAGATGTACCATATGACCCAGCCATCCCATTACTGGGTATATACCCAAAGGATTATAAATCATGCTGCTATAAAGACACATGCACACGTATGTTTATTGCGGCACTATTCACAATAGCAAAGACTTGGAATCAACCCAAATGTCCATCAGTGACAGACTGGATTAAGAAAATGTGGCACATATACACCATGGAATACTATGCAGCCATCAAAAAGGATGAGTTTGTGTCCTTTGTAGGGACATGGATGCAGCTGGAAACCATCATTCTTAGCAAACTATCACAAGAACAGAAAACCAAACACCGCATGTTCTCACTCATAGGTGGGAACTGAACAATGAGATCACTTGGACTCGGGAAGGGGAACATCACACACTGGGGCCTATCATGGGGAGGGGGGAGGGGGGAGGGATTGCATTGTGAGTTATACCTGATGTAAATGATGAGTTGATGGGTGCTGACGAGTTGATGGTTGCAGCACACCAACATGGCACAAGTATACATATGTAACAAACCTGCACGTTATGCACATGTACCCTAGAACTCAAAGTATAATAATAAAAAAAAAAGAAAAAAAAAATTCTCACATACACTACCATGTGGATGAAATGTGAAAATATCACAAGTAAAATAGCCCAACAAAAAAGAACAAATACTGTATGATTTCATTTATATGAAATATTCAGGATAAGCAAGTACATAAAACCAGAAGTAGTTAGAGGTTACCAGGGCATGGATGAGCCAGAAGTGGAAGTTATTGCTTAATGGTTACAGACTTTCTGTTTGGAGTAATGAAAAGGTTTGGAAATAGATGGGGGTGATGTTTATACATTATGAGTATAATTAATGCCACTGAATTATATAAATGGTTAAAATGGGTAATGTATATATGTGTATATGTTTATGTAGTACACACACTCACACACACTCACACACACTCACACACATACACACACATAAAGAAATTGCAAAGGGGTTCCTGAGAGAATGAAGATAAGGAAATCTAGTCCTGTCTGTGATACAGAATGAACACTGAATCTCATGCAGAGCATATGTGTCTGGAGTCACACATATGGCCAGTCAATGGTGACACCCATTCTCCACACCCACTGCCCAGTGCCCTTTCCCAGCCTACCATTCAGCTTTAATGATGTGTGATTGATTCATGATAAATCCAAAGCATGGTTGCTGCTTTCCACCAAAAGCCCCTTCCCACAAACCCTCAGCATTTCATTTAAAAATTCCAGCTGCTGGTATGTGTGTAGAACACATCCTCCTTAACAATACTCGGCTAGGCATGCAAGTCTGGCATGTGGAAATCATATTTCTGCTTTGAAAATTGCTGTCAACTACCCTTTCCATCTTTTGTTTAGAAAATCTTTAGAAGCTGTGCTTTTTCTCTTTGTGCTGGGAACAAAGGGAATGCTTGTTCCCCTGCTAGGTGACAGAGACATTAAGAGGAGAATTTAGTCACTGTACCCTTTTCTAGCTGAAGGAAGGAGACTCTCTGGGCATCAAATACATAAATAAAAAAGAAAAAGAATAAAGTAATCAAACCTCATAAATTAAAAACTATTGTGCCTCAAAGGACATCACCAAGAAATTGAAAAGAGAATCTACAACATTGGAGAATATATTTGTAAATTATTTATCTGATGCGGTAATAGTATTCAGATGTATAACTATTTCCACTCAATAAGACAAACAACTCAATTTTAAAATGGGGAAAAGAACTTGAGTAGCCATTTCTCCAAAGAAGATATACAAATGGCCAATAAACACATGAAAAAATATTTGACATTATTATTCATTAGTTTATTCATTTCCTATGGAGGTCATAACAAGGTATGCCTAACTAAGTGGCTTAAACAACAGAAATATATTGTCTCATAGATATAGGACCTAGAAATCCAAAATCAAAGATTCATTCAGGTTGGTTTATTCTTAGGACTGTGGGAAGAATCTGTTCCATGACTTTCCTGGAGTGTGGTTGTCTCAGGTATTTCTGGTGTGTAGATGGAGTTTTCCCCGTAATTTCACATTCTGTTTCCTCTGTATGTATCACATTTTTTGGTCATAATTTCTCCTTTTACTAAGGACACCAGTCATATTGGATTAGGGCCCACTCTAATGACTCATCTTACCTTGAACATCTGCAAAGACTCTGATTTCAAATATGAACCCATCCACAGGTACTGGGGGTTAGGACTTCAACATCTTTTTAGGGGACTCAACTTAACCTATAACATTAGGGCACTGCAAATCAAAACCTCAGTGAGACACCACTACTTATCCACTAGAATGTCTATTAAAAAAGTAAAATACCTTTACTTTTTTAAAAGTAAGTGTTAGCAAAGATGTGGAGAAATTTGAATTCAAGTACGTTGCTGGTGGGAATGCAACATAACTCAGCACCTGTGGAAAACAGTTTGGTTATTGCTTTATAAGTTGAGCATACAATTACCATATGCTGTGCAATTCCACTACTAGGTATCCAAAATAATTAAAAACAACTATTCAGACAAGTACATGTACGTGCATGTTACCAGCAGAACTAATATAATAGCCAAATACAGAAACAGCCCAAATGTCCATCAGTGTCTACATGTATAAAGAAACTGTGGGATAAAGATAATGATGGAATAATACACAGCCATAAAAAAGGATGAAGGACTGATACATGCCACAACATGATTGCACTTCAGAAACTTATGCCAAGTGAAAGAAGCCAGACACAAAACTTCACATATTGTATGATTACATTTTATATGAAATGTCCAGAATCTGTTAATCCATGGAGAAAAATGGCAGATTGGCAGTTTCCAGAGGTTGTGAGGAAGAGGGGATAGAGACAAACTGCTTATTGGTAAAAGGATTTCCTTAAGCATGATGAAATATTTTGGAATTATATAG
Organism: Macaca nemestrina; assembly: GCF_043159975.1. Classification (NCBI taxonomy): domain Eukaryota; kingdom Metazoa; phylum Chordata; class Mammalia; order Primates; family Cercopithecidae; genus Macaca; species Macaca nemestrina. The sequence goes on along the minus strand of NC_092137.1, from coordinate 115,239,084 downwards.
AAGTAGTATTTGTAGAACATGATGAATGAACTACATACCACTGAATTTTTAACTTTAAAATGGTAAATTCTATGCTATGTGAATTTCACCCTAATCAATTATTTAGAATACTATTGGAAGTGTCCTTGAAAAAATGGCTGATTCTAGCACTTGGGTAAGAAATATATAAGATGAGCTTGGAACATCTTACAGTGTCAAAAAGTAAGTGCTAAAGGAAAAAAAGAGGGGTGTGAAAAGCACACAGCCGCCAAATGAAGCAGCTGCCAGTGGCCAAAGCTTGAACAATTTGAGAAAGGAAATAATGTTGTATTGGAATATAATACAGAGTATAAAATACATATTCATGAATCCATATTTGTTTAAAATGTGATTGAATATATAATGTAGAGAAAAGACAAATTTTCCTTGCTAAGAACTCTAAATAATTTGTAAAACACTCTAGATGAAGTCTAACTCCTCACTACTTAAGTATTGGCTCATAGTGTCTCTTTCAGAGTGTTCAGAATGGAAAGGAAAAAAGAGATTAACTTTAAAGTGGAGAAATCCGACAAAAAACACCTCAGCTGGGTGATCAAGATTAGTATCAACAGTGATAAGGGATGTCGGTAGTGTGTACTCTAGATAAAACAGCACTTCATCTCTGTAGTTATCCTCCTCAAAGCCCATAACTACAGCCTATTTCTGAGAAAACATTAGTCACATGTTAATTTTATAAAATTTTAATTTTACAAAGTAGCTTATTCTTACTCCTCAAAACTCTCTAGGTCTTAAAAACTCAGGAAAATCTGAAAAGTTATACAGCCAAGAGGAGCCTAAGAAGACATGGGAAATGAACGGTTTGGAGCCTTAAAAAAAAATACGTATATGTGTATATATATATTGGTTAGAAATAAGAAAGAACAAAAGAAAAAACAAATTATGGACTTTAGTTAATAATAATGTATCAATATTACTTTAGCAGTTATGACAAATGCATTGCACTGTAGTATAATCTTAATAATAGGGGAAGATGTGCAGAATATTGGAACTCTATATTATTTCTCAACTTTTCTGTAAGTCTAAAATTGTTCTAAAACAACAAGTCTATTAGACAAATGTATTGGACAGATAAAAACAAAACAAAAATAGAAGTGGTATCAAAATTGTACTTTATGCTTCCACCTCACTATTCATCATCTTGGATTTGACAACAGGTGGAAAGGATAAAACTTGAATGCTTCTTTATCAAACAAGTTATTTTGGAAAGAGACATTTATATTCCATACGAAATTAGCATTATAATTGTAGACTTTTTATTAGTAGTTGTGTATATGTACATGCACGCATATGTTTGTTTGCAATATCGCAGAGAATCAGCACAGCAGTTTGAACCTATCCATCATACTTACACAGCCATGCACAAGATATTCATGCAAGCCAATAAATATCAATCTAAGTTATACACTAAGATAATACACTAAAATAGATTTCACAAACTAATAAGGATTTAGTGCCTGTTATTGTAATCAACCCTTCTGATTTAATTAGTTACATTGTAAGTAAGGGGATGTGCAATAATTGAAAAATTATTCACATTCACTGTCCATGTCTTTCCTTGCCAAGTGACTGTTAATAATTGCTACCTCTTGAGTGAGATGAAATGTTTTATTCCCTTCCAATTTATGTTTTCAAATTTATTTTTCTGTACTATTCTAAGATAACAGCTTTCAGCCAAAACATGAAATTAAACTTTAAGTTATGAAGGCATTTGTGAAATAACAAATCTGCATTAAACTTTTTCCCTCCACTGCATTATTGCATGTCATAGTGTCATAATCTCTCAGTAAACTAAGACATACTGTGAAACTTAGCTATCTGTTTATTGATGAATCACATAATCATTTAACCACAATTAGAAACAGAATAAATTGTAGCTGCTTCAAATTCTGTTAGCTCATGAAGATGTACTTGAATGTCAAAATATATTCGTAGGAAAGAAAAAATAGCATAAGTAATTTAATTGAGTTGAATTTTTAAATTTCACTAATGGTTATAATCACTGTTGCACTGACAGCATAAGTCATTTCTGTGCACAACGAGAAACCACTGGGAAATGTATTTTATCCATTACATGCCATGGTGATATAAATCTGTCCATACCATCCACCTCCTATAAGCTAATTCTCTTTGAAAACTTTTTTTTTTTTTCTGGTAAATTTCAAAAGGTGAACAGTTGTCCTTTTAAAATCAATTTTCCTGGCACAAAGTTTTACTGCCTTCAGTCTACCCAGTACATAGTTTTTTCTTTTAATTTAAAAAAAAAAAATTTTAAATTCCACAGTACATGTGCAGGATGTGCAGATTTGTTACATAGGTAAATGTGGCCCATGGTGATTTGCTGCACTTATCAACCCATCACCTATGCATTAAGCCCCACATGTATTAGCTCTTTTTTCTAATGCTCTCTCCCTCACCCCACACACTCCCCACACAAGCCCTTGTGTGTTGTTCTCCTCCCTGTGTCCATGTGTATTAACTATTCAGCTCCCATTTATAAGTGAGAACATGTGGTGTTGGATTTTCTGTTCCTGCGTTAATTTGCTAAGGATACTGACTTCCAGCTTCATCCATGTCCCTGCAAAAGACATGATCTTGTTCCTTTTTATGGCTGCATAGTATTCCATGATGTGTATGTACCACATTTTCTTTATCCAGTCTATCATTGATGGGCATTTGGGTTAATTAAATGTCGTTGCTATTGTGAATAGTGCTGCAATGAACATATGTGTGTATCTTTATAATAGAATGATTTGCATTCCTTTGGGTATATACCCAGTAATGGGATTTCTGGGTCAAGTGGTATTTCTGATTCTACTTCTTTGAGGAATCGCCACACTGTCTTCCATAATGGTTAAACTAACTTACATTCCCACCAACAGTGTAAAAGCATTCCTATTTCTCTGCAACCTGGCCAGCATCTGTTGTTTCTTGACTTTTTAATAATTGCCATTCTGACTGGTGGAGTAATTGCCATTTTAATAATCATCATTCAATGGTAGCTCATTGTGGTTTTGATTTTCATATCTCTAATGATCAGTAATGTTGAGCTTTTTTTATATACTTCTTGGCCTCATAAATGTCTTCTTTTAAGAAGTGTCTGTGCATGTCCTTTGCCCACTTTTTAATGTGATTGTTTGTTTTTTCTTGAAAATGTGTTTAATTCTCCTGTAGATTTTTGATATTAGACCTTTGTCAGAAGGACAGATTGTAAAATTTTTCTCCCATTCTGTCTGTTCACTCTGATGATAGTTTCTTTTGCTGTGCAGAAACTCTTTCATTTAATTAGATCTCATTTGTCAATTTTTGCTTTTGTTGCAATTGACAATTCTCAAAAGAAGTTATAAAAATGGCCAAAAAATATAAAAAATGCTCAACATCACTAATGATCAGGAAAATGCAAATCAAAACCACAGTGTGATACCACCTTACTCTTGTAAGAATGACTATAATCAAAAAATCAAAAATAATAAATGTTGGCATGGATGTGGTGAAAAGGAAACGCTTTTACACCATTGATGGGAATGTAAACTGGTATTACAGAAAGCTATGGAGATTCATTAATGAACTAAAAGTAGATCTGTTTGATCCAGCAATCCCACTACTATTTATCTACCCAGAGAAAAAGAAGTAATTGTATGAAAATGATACTTGCACACAAATGTTTAAAGCAGCACAGTTAGTAACTGCGGAAATATAGAACTAGCCCAAATGCATATCAGTCATCGAGTGAATAAAGAAAATTGTGGTATGTATGTACCATCGAATGCTACTCAGCGATGAAGAGAACAAAATAATGGCATTCGCAGCAACTTGGATAGAATTGGAGACTATTATTCTAAGTGAAGTATTTCAGGAATGGAAAACGGAAATCATATGTTCTCACTCATATGTGGGAGCTAATGAGGACACAAAGGCATAAGAATGACTTTGGGGATTCAGGGGAAAGGGTAGGGGTGGTGAGGGATAATAGACCACACATTGGGCCAGATGCCGTGGCTCAAGCCTGTAATCCCAGCACTTTGGGAGGCCGAGGCGGGTGAATCACCTGAGGTGAGGAGTTTGAGTGGCCAACATGGTGAAACCCTGTCTCTGCTAAAACTAGAAGAATTAGCCGGGCGTGGTGGTGGGCACTTGTAATCCCAGCTGCTTGGGAGGCTGAGGCAGGAGAAACACTTTATCCCAGGAGGCAGAGGTGAGACAATATGGTGCCACTGCATTTCAGCCAGGCAACAAGAGGGAAACTCTCTCAAAAAACAAACAAGCAAACAAACAAAACAAAAAAGACTACACATTGGATACTGTGTACATTGCTTGGGTGATAGGTGCACCAAAATATCAGAAAGCATCACTAAAGAACTTATTCATGTAACCAAACACCACCTGTTCTTCCAAAACCCATTACAATTAAAAAAAATGTTTAAATGAAGACAAGATAAGATTAATGAGAAAAAGGAGTGAAAAATGCACTACAGTGAGTAGAAGTTTAAGTGCCTTCCCTGTGTGTTAAATTAGAATGTCAGAAATTAACTCATGGAAGTAAAAATAAAGATAGAATTTGTAATAGACTGTTACACCTCCAGACTTAAAAAATATCATTGTAGATTTCATGTTTTCATTGGCTGAATAACATTTTATAGCAATATTCTTTTCTTTCATTTATTTGCTTCCTAATAGAAATTGGCCTTGAGATTTGCTTATGATTGTCATTTTAGATTTTTCTTCATTAAAAATTAAAAGTCAAGGTTTTCTGCTAGCTACCAAAAAAACCTTTCACTTGGTATTTAAATATATATTTAAATGTATTTTCTTGTGTCCTTGCTGTCAGTGATCATTCACTTCTTACATTTTAACTCAATTTGTGTGTGCTTGCATGTGTTTTGTTGTTAGTAAAATTCACATAACATGTAAATCACCATTTCAAAGTGTACAATTAATTGGCATTTAATATATTCAAAAAGTTTCACAACTGTCCTCATCGATAAATACAGTATATTTTCATCACTCCAGAAAGAATCCCTCTTTGTTTTAACAATATACTTCCAGTCCCATCTCCCACTAGCCACTGAGGACCACTAATCTATTCTCTGTTCCTATGGATTTGCCTATTCTGACATTTCAACATGATGAAATAATACAATATGTGGTCTATGGTGTCGAACTTCTTTAACTGAGTGTAATGTTTTCAAGGATCGCCTGTATTCCACTACATATCAGTACTGCATTAATTTTTCATAACAAATAATATTCCATCCTATGAACATACTATGTACTACTTATTTATAGTTGAACATTTGGATTGTTTCTTCTTTGTAGCTATTATGAGTAATGTAGCTATATACATTCATGTACAAGTTTTTCTGTGGACATATGTTTGTAGTACTCTTGGGTGTATATGTAGTAGTGAAATTGTTGGATCTTATGGTAATGATATGTTTATGATTTGAGGAAGTGTGAAACTGTTTTCCAAATAAGCAGCATCATTTTGTATTGCCACTCGCAATGTATGAGGGTTCCAATTTCTTCACATCCTTGCCAACATTTGTTATTGTACTTCTTTTTAATTATAGCCATCCTAGTGGGTGTAAAGTGGTATCTCATCATGGCTTGATTTTGTTTCCCAGATGACTTGTAATGTTGAGCATCTTTTTACATGTTTATTGTCCATTTGCATATCTTCTTTGAAGGAATGATTATGCAAATCGTTTGCCCAGTTTTAAATTGGTTATTTGTCTTTTTATCTTTGAGTTGTAAGAGTTCTTTCTGTTACTGCCAATACCATTCCCTTATCAGATATATGATTCTTAAATATTTTCTGCTATTCTGTGGGTTGTCTTTTCACTCAGCTAATAGTGTAATTTACAGCATAAAAGTTTTAAATTTTGATAAATCCAATGTATTATTATTTTCTCTTTCACTTACACTTTGGTTCTATATTTTAGAAAACATTGTCTAACAAAAGATAATGAAGGTTTCCTCCTGAGAATTTTATACTTTTGTCTCTGACATGTACATCTTACCTTTGCTTTCTTCTAAGAATCTTATATTTTTATCTCTGACATGTATATCTTAAAGGTATTTTGCGCTACTTTTTGTACACAGTGTTATGTAAGAGTTCCAACTTCATCTTTTTCATGTGAATATCCAGTTGTCTCAGCATTATTTGTTGAAAAGAATATTTTTTCTTTGTTGAATTGTCTTTAAACACTTGTCTTAAAATCACCTGAACCAAACATGTAAGAGTTTTTTTTTTTTTTTTTTCCTGGACTCTCAATTCTATTTTATCTATATTTTTGTCTGTATGCCTGTACCATATACTGTCTTGATTGTTGTAGCTGTGTAGTTAATTTTGAAATCAGGAAATGGGAGTTCTGTAACTCTGTTCTTTAATTTGTTTTAATGAAGTCTTTTAGTTTTTAATATAGGTATTGCTTTTTTGGGAAATATTTCTTCTGAATATTCTAAATATTCTATTATTGGTGCTATTGTCAATGAAGTCATTTCTTTAACTTTATTTTTATTTTGTTCATTGCAATATGGAAAAATATAATTGGTTTTTAAAAATATATTTTGTGGCCGGGCGTGGTGGCTCATGCCTGTAATCCCAGCACTTTGGGAGGCCGAGGCAGGTGGATCACGAGGTCAGGAGATCGAGACCATCCCATCCCGGCTCACACAGTGAAACCCCATCTCTACTAAAAATACAAAAAATTAGCCAGGCGTGGTGACGGACGCCTGTAGTCCCAGCTACTTGGGAGGCTGAGGCGGGAGAATGGCGTGAACCCAGGAGGCGGAGCTTGCAGTGGGCCGAGATCGCGCCACTGCACTCCAGCCTGGGCGACAGAGCGAGACTCCGTCTCAGAAAAAAAAAATCTTCCATCCTGCAAATAAAGACAGTTTTACCTCTTCCTTTCCAATCTGGGTGTCTTTTATATTTTTGGACATAAAATACAAAATTGAGTAGCATATTGTCTCCTTCACAATCTTAAGGGGAAAGCCTTTGGTCTTTTATTATTAAGTAGGCTTTTATTTGTGAGTTTCATTGTAGATTTCCTTTATCAAATTGAGTAAGTTTTCCTCGATTCCTAGGTTTTTTTTTTTTCTTTTTCTAGTCATGAAAGGGTGTTGAATAAGGGTGTTGAATTTTGTTAAAACTTATTCCATATCTACTGAAGTGATCATTGCCTTTCATCTTCTATTCTGTTAATATGGTATATTATATGATATTAATCGATTCTTGAATATCGAGTCCACCTTGCATTCCTATGATTAATCCTGCCTTTTTCATGATTTAGAATCATTTACTTATCTTGTTGGATTACATTGTCTAATATTTTTGAGGATTTTTGCATATATGTATTCATAAAGGCGTATTATTTTATAATGTTCTGTTCTTGTGTTGTCTTTATATGATTTTGATATCAGACTAACACTAGACTTACAGTTTGAATTGAGGAATTTGTTTCCCTGTTCTATTATTTTGAAGAATGTAAGAAACATTGGTGTTAATTACTCCATTAACACCAATTTAAACATTGGTGTTAAAAGTTTGGTAGAATTCACTAGTGAATCCATCTGGGTCTGGGCTTTTCTTTTATGGAAAATTTTTTGATTACTATTTAAATACCTTTACCTGTTCTAGGTTTACTCAGATTTTATATTTCTTGAATCATTTTCAGTAGTTTGTGTTTTCTAGAAATACATTCATTCTATTCAAGTATCTAATTTGTTGGCATTTATTTGACCATAGTGTGCCTTTGTAAGCCTTTTTATTTTTGTAAGGTTGGTAGTAATGAGTTTTTAATTAATAATTTTGTTGAACTTAGTTGTCTTTCTTTTGTTATTGGACAGATCACCTAATATTTTGCAAATTATATTAATCTTTTCAAAAAAATAAACTTTATGTTTTCCTGATTACCCCTATTGCTTTTCTGTTAGCTATTTATTTTTGCTTCAGTATTATTTACTTTCTTCTAATTGCTTTGGATTTAGTTTGCTTTTTTTTCCTGTGTCATAAAGTTGAATGTTAGATTATTCAAAATGCTTCTTCTCTTTCAACATTGCTGTTTAGAGATTTACATTCTTCACTAAGTACTGTCTTAGGTGTATCTTATAAGGTTTTGGTTTTTGAGTGTTGCTTAATTTCTACATATTTGTAAATTTCACAGTTTTTTTCTATTAATTGTTTGCCATTTTACTTTATTGTGGCTCGAGAATACATTTTTATACTTTTAAATATTTTAAATTTATCATGGCTTGTTTTAAGTCCTAGTATGTAGTCTACCCAGGGGAATACTCGATGTGTAGTTAAGAATAATATTTATGTTGGGTGGAGTATTGTAGAGATGTCTGTTTTATCTAGTTAGGTAATATCGCTCAAGTCTTCCATTTCTTTGTTATCTTTTGTCTGGTTTTGCCATCCATTATTGAAAGTGAGATATTCATGTCCTCAGCTATAATTGTTGAATTGTCTATTTCTCCCTTCTAGTCTGTCTATCAGATTTTCTTTCCATTGTTTTGGGGGCTCTGTTTTAGGTCTGTGTGTGTTTATAATTCCCTATGGGCTGGCCCTATTTTCTTTGTTAATAGACTTAACACAATTTTGTCTTAAAATCAATTTTGACCCATATTAGTGAGATAAGAGGTGAGGCTTAGACAAGGGACCAAATTATGGAATAACTGAAATGGGACTAGGGCAGAAGCACCTCCCCACAGGACACACCCATGAGTGTGCCATGTCAGCTTACCATTGCCATGGCAATACCCCCAAATTACTGCCCGTTTGACCAGACAACCTGGAAGTTACCACCCTCATCCTAGAAATTTCTGTGTAAACTGACCCTTAATTTTCATGCAATTAAAAGTGGATATAAATATGAATGCAGAACTGCCTCTGAGCCACCACTCTGGGCACCATGCCTATGGGGTAGCCCTGCTCTGCAAGGATCAGTACCTCTGTTGCTGCTGTACGCCGCTGCTTCAATAAATGTTGCTGCTTAACACCTCCATTTTCCCTTTGAATTCTTTCCTGGGTAAAGCAAAGAACCCTCCCAAGCTAAACCCCAATTTAGGGGCTTGCCTGTCCTGTATTGTCAGTATATCCAGTCCAGCTTTCTTTTGCTTATTGTCTGAATGGTATCTTTCTTTTGTCCTTCTTTTGCAAAGTATTTGTGTCTTTGGATCTACGGTGTGTCTCTTATAGACTGCATATAATGGAGTCATTTTAAAAAATCTTCTCTGCTAATTCCTGTATTATGATTGAAGCATTTAATCTATTTGCATGTAATAAAATTATTCTGATAAGATTTATGGCTGCCATTTTGCTATATTCTTTATGTCATATTCTTTTGTTTCTATAGCCCTTCATTACCTCATATTTTGTGTTAAATAGGTAGTCTTACTTTAACAATTTAATTCTATAATGTTTCTTTTACTGTGTCTTCTTGAATTATTTTTTCGTGGTTTCTCTGGGGATTGCAATTAACATCTTAATTTATAACAGCCCGGTCAATCTTACGTCAAATCGATCTTAGCAGTGTTTAGAAACTTTGCTTCTATGTTTCTGTCCCACGTTCTTTTATGCTATTATTGCCATATACAATTTATCTTTCCATATAAGTCCCCCCCATACACACACACACAACACTTTGTTTTACACAGTTCCCTTTTATATCACATAGAAGGAACAATACATCTATTTATACTGATTTTCTGTTTTCCTATGTAGCTAATTTTATTGGTGCTGTGTGTTTCTCCATATGCATTCAAGTTACTGTTTAGTGTCCTTCCACTTTAGTGTGAAGTCCTTCACTGAAAGACTCTCAGCATTTATTATAGGACATTTATGCTAGGGATGAATTCTCTCAGTTTTTATTTATCTGGCAACGTCTGGGATTTTTCTTCATTTTTGAAGGACAAGGTTTTGTATGAAATTTTTAGTTCACACTCTTCTGTTCTTTGAACATATACTAAATGCAGGTGAACATTCAGGGTCATTTGGGGGCTTTTCTGGGCATGCACAGAACCATGGTACGTGCGCAGCCTTGAGCATGCGCATGGTCTTCTAGACTCCCTGGAATATGCCAGGGTTTTCAGAACCTCCTGTGGTCATCTCATTCCCAAGCCTTTTGTTTTAAGAATTTTTGGTCAGATAATTTGTTTGTCCCAACTGTTGTCACCACTTCAGATGGCTACAGTGTTAAAAATTGCCCCTGGATGTTTTCAGCAAATGCTTCTGGGAAAAAAACCTGTTCCCATTGTGTGAGCTCTAAGTCAAGTCAAATAAAGACCAGCCCTGCAGGTAGATGTTCCCAGGAAACTGTGAGACAAGTTGAATGATGAAAATTATCTTGGAAGGAGCTTTTCAAGGGGTACCAAATTCCTTCTTTTCCCTCTAGTGATTGTTAGGCTACTGCTTTCCAACATGGTTTGGAGACTATTGATTTTTAAGGGTATTGTGGAACGGGGAGGGGGAAAGGGGACGTGGTTTGTTAAAAGGCTATTCCTACCATTAACTGATAAAGTTAACCAATAAACAAACCTTGCCATTTTTGTGATTCAGACATTTGTTTTGAACAAGTGCACCTCCTTGAATTGTTGGTAATGTTGACTTGATTTCCAAAGTTCTGAAAATGTTAATTTTGAACAGTTTTGCCTGTTTGTCATTGCTTTTGTACAGAAATGGATCTTTGGATGTTCTCACTCTGCTATTCCCACCTATGTGTGTGTGTGTGTGTGTGTGTGTGTGTGTATGTTACACTTCTTTTTAGTTTTAGAATGATAATATCCTAGAATGTTAATTTTGGTTCTTTTTTTGCATCTCTCAAGTTAGTTTTCATCTATTACAACAAAACATTCACATTGCTCAAAGAGAAGTTGAATCATGGCAGTAATAGTAAAGTGAATAAAACAGGTTTGAGATACATGTATTTTTCTAATTTTAAAGAATAATTTAAAAATCAAATGATATGGCCTGTTTGATACAGAGATCGATCTATACCAGTTGAATTCGAGACAGAAAAATGGATAAGACATTAAAGCCCACTCTGGGAATTATAGAAAAGCTTAGGAAATTTACTGGTCCTGGATAGGGTGGGGCCTAGATCAAAGAGCCAAACTTGTTGGCCATCAGGGAAGAATAGTGTGATTTGTTGTGTGAATTAGGAGGGTAGGACCAAGGGTAGGGACTTCTATCAGCATTTAAGGGAACCTCCCTAAATTTAGGGTAAAAGGGCAGAAAATAAAATTGTCCCACATACAGAGAAGTAGAAAAAAAAAGTGAGTCAAAAATCATAATAAAAGGAAGTCGGTAGAAAGAGATTTCAATATGATCCAGGTGTCAGAATTAGAAGAGAAGAACTTAAACTATCAATTATATATTCAAAGTGATAAAAATAACCATAATAAGTAAATGGATGGGAGCTATCAAAGGGAAATGAAAATTTTCACAAAGAATCAGCCTAAAATCCTATAACCAAACCAGGTAATACTTGATGTGTTATATGTTAAATTTAAATTAAATTTGGTTTGGTTATATATCTTGATTAAACTGTGAAGGTTCCTAAACACACAAAGTGGATATAAGAATACTCTTTAATTAATGAAATTTATTTCTTCCTTCTTTTCCTTCCTCCCTCCCACTCTCCTTCCCTCCCTTCTTCTCAGTTTTCTTTCCTTCCTTTCTTTTTTATATATCCAGTTGTTCTTCTCAAACAAAATCTCTTGTAACTCCCAAAATAATATTATGATGTTGATATTTTCAATTTAATATTGTTTCCTCTAAATTTCTGTTCAGTTAATATTCTTTCCTCTAAATTTAACTCCTTTCACAGCATCATATTCATATATTATTGCCCTATAAATTAGTCTAAATTTTAACATTGACTTATAACTGGTATTTTCTCCTGTTTCCTCTTTGGATGTAGCTAATGGGGTAATGGAGGAGGAATGTCCTCCCAGAGCATGATTCGTGGAAAACATTCCACTGGACAGCCTTAGCATTCATGTGTGGAAGATGAAAAACCATCTTTTTTCCAAAGAGGGATTCTGATTCTTCTAACAATAAATCTGCTTCATTTATTATGACTACAGCTAATTATTACAAATAGGATTTTTTTCCCATATTGGGGCAAACAATTGTTTGAGACTATAGTTTAATAAATTATGAATATAGTGATTCAAATACAGTAGTGTTCTTTTACTTAATATTAGAGTTCTAAATGATTTAAAATCAATGGAGTGAAAAATTAATATATTCTCAAAATCCTAGAAAATGTAGTTTTCCATAAATGTCTAAAATGTTATCTTTGTAATTGTGTACATATAATAATTTCATTTAAAAATTTTGTCATATCACTTGTATAAAAATAATAACTTCAACCTAGACAATTTTATATTCTTATGAATATCTAGTCAAGAATTTAGATTCTGTTGAACAAATACCCAGAATCCCCTTTCTCTCCACATTCCCTTCAGTTTATACTTCCCCATTTCAGGAACATTATCTTGTTCATTGCAGTGGGTTTCAGAGAACCCTAAACATAACGAGTGCCGGTTAACATGTATTAACGACTGGTTTTATTTTGTTTAGGCACCTTATCAAATACTAATTAGCCAAAGTAGAATTATATCCAGATGTACGCTAATAAAAATAAATTTTTAACAACCTACTTCCTACTAAATATATTTTTTCTACTAAATATATTTTAAAATAATATGTTTAAACTCATATGCATAATTTATATTTAAAGCTTCTAAACTATAAAGAATATTTTGATAATGCTTGTAGTACATGATATTTTGTAAGCCTATTTTGCAATCAGCTGACTGATAGTCTGCTAACTTTTTACAGTATGACACATCTTTAATTCTTAGTATCTATAAGATAGTACTATTGTGCATGTTTTTATATTTTTTGTGGATTTTTTATATTTTAGAAGTGATAAAGCTGAAATTTATCTAAGCTCTGATTAAAAAAGGCAACAAAGACTGATGAATGAACTAACTTTACAATCATGAGTTTTTTTTCTGCTTTGTCTCTTCTCATACAAGTCTGCAGAGCTAATTTTTTTTATAATGTGCTGTGTTAGGTAGGTTGTACTTAAACTTTCATTTTTAAAAATATTTAAATATTTTAACTGAGCAGACCTGCCTTTGCAATCAGAAGGTAGGACAAATGTCTTTTTTAGTTTAAAAAAATTACAGCAATTTAACTATGAGAAGTTTCCAAACCTTAGTCAAAAATATCTGTTTTAAAGTCTGTGAACACAGTAGAAAATAGGAGACATTATAGTAGTATTAACTTATTGGCCAAGTTAAAAGACAAGCTGAAGTACTAACTCAGAATAGTGGGAAAAGTAGTCCACCAAAATAGCAAAGGTTTAAGGCAAAAATTTAAGGCAAACTTCCAATAAAAACCATTCTTAATTGAAATTTAAAACTTGTAAAGTCATTTTGATAGTTACAAATTTAAAACTTACAAGGAAATGTAAATAAAAATGTACAAAAAGCCAAATACACTGTTCACCCAAGTCATCTTGTAACTGACATTTATATTAAATTATAACATCAGTAAGATTTATACATTTTTTGGAAAATAAATATATATGAATGATGGCCATGTGTAGTGGCTCATGCCTGTAATCCCAGCACTTTTAGAGGCAGAGGTGAGTGGATTGATTGAGGCCAGGAGTTCAAGATCAGACTGGGCAACATGGCGAAACCCGCTTCTACTAAAAATACAGAAATTACACTGGCATTGGGGCACATGCCTGTAGTCTCAGGTTCTTGAGAAGCTGAGTCACAAGAATTGCTTAAACCTGGAAGTTGGAGGTTGCAGTGAGCCAATATCTTGCCACTGCACTCCAGTCTCAGTGACAGAGCAAAACTGTCTCCAAAAAAAAAAAAAAAAAAAGTGTATATGAATGAAACTTTTTGAAAGATAGAAGGTAGGCTGGGTGTGGTGGCTCACGCCTGTAATCCCAGCACTTTGGGAGGCTGAGGCGGGTGGATCCAAATGTCAGGAGTTCTAGACAAGCCTGGCCAAAATGGTGAAAACCCGTCTCTACCAAAAATACAAAAATTAGCCGGGCATTGTGGTGGGCGCTTGTAATCCCAGCTACTCAGGAGGTTGAGGCAGGAGAATTGCTTGAGCCTGGAAGGCAGAGGTTGTAGTGAGACGAGAAAGCGCCACTGCACTCCAGTCTGGGTGACAAAGCGAGACTCAGTCTCAAAAATAAAGAAAGGAAAGGAAGGAAGGAAGGAGAGAGAGAGAGACAGACAGAGAAAGGAGGGAAGGAAGGAGGGAGGGAAGGAAGGAAGGAAGGAAGGGAAAGAAGAAGAAAGAAAGGAGAGAGAGAGAGAGAAAGAAAGAAAGAAAAAGAAAGAAGAGAGAGGAAGGGAGGGAGGGAGAGAGGGAGGAGGGAAGGAAGGAAGGAAGGAAGGAAAGAAAGAGTTTCTAAAACAGTCAAGAATTATATGTGATAACTTAAACTGACCTTGGCCATATCTGAGCTATGCAGCAATTTTACCTCCTTGAAACTCAAAATAAAGGCCGTGTAGTAAGCGCAAAAATTACTTCTGAAAATTGAGTAGAGATGTCATAAAATATACTACAGCTCACAAATTTCACTTATAGAGGACCCTTTTACATCCTACACCAAAATTTACTTCATCTTCTTTTAAGTAAGAATTTAATAGGCTCGATTGCTTCATTCCTAACCCTTAATTATATCAGAGGTCTCAATTTTAAAAAAAGGGAGAGGGTGATATATATTCATAAGCACATTGACAGGAAGAAGTGACAACTGATAGTCATAGACCAGTGCAACAGAAAATGACAAAAGGCACAAAACAATCTCCAAACAAAATATATAGGGTTGTTTAGTGTAAAAGCAAATATCTCTACATTCAATTGTAATACCTAATAGTATAACTATTTTGCATTACAGCATCATTTCAAAATGTTGTACTTAGATATGAAAAAAATATGTATGTCCCATCAATTTTCTTGTGAGAATGGGTGTATACTTTCTTCTCAATTGATACAAAATTGCCCTATGGCCTACCACTTACTCTACAATTTTTAGTCAGTTATATTAGTTCATTTATATGAAAGCTCCAAGGAAGTGAGGTCTTACTAAATATTGAGGAGAAACGTAATGATTCTTGTTGGTCTCTTTAGTTAGTAAAATAATTGCTTTGAAAGAACCATTCTGCCATAATGAGAACATAATGTTTCCATTAGAGTGGTTAGATGTCAGTTTCCAGCTTTGTCTCCTTTGTGTGATTTTGAACTTATCTCTGAATTTCAACTTCTACACATACAAAGTGTGGGCAATAATAACCATTTTATTGGGATATGGTGGGAATTAGTGAGCTTAATACAATACTTTACATCTACTAATTGTTCATGTCAACTCCATTTTTCTTTTCTTTGTTTTTCTCCTCCTTGCATTTTCCCTTAAGAATGTAAGAGAAACTGCTTTTTCTAGAATAGAAAAAAGAATACTTAAGATACAAAGATGTTCAAACCCATATAAATAATTTTTCTGTTAAATAAACCAGTCTGACAATTCTAAAATACAAAGAACAATAGTTGATTATAAGAATGTTTATGGTAATAAAAATTATGATAATTATTGTATTAAAATGACAAGGACGTGGATACATACATTGTACATATAGTTAGTATAGTTGCCTTCCATATTGTTTACTTAATCTGCTTGTTCCTCTAAGTTTCCTAGACAATGCCACAGATTTAATTGTGCGTTTTACAGTGTCTCCTTAGGTAGGATTTGGCCTCATTCATTGTTTGTGATAGGCTAATCAGGGTCAAAAGATAAAGGAAAAGTATGGAATGTATCAGACACTGCTACAGAGAGATAAGAATGATTTAGAGAGTATTCTAAGGGCAACCTTAAAAGGAGAGGAATATGCAACAAAGAACACTAAAGGGAGGGACATTTTTAGTTCAAAATACACACAAAAATTAGATATTAAAAAGAGTCTTTAGGAAAACAAATTTGATTTTTAGAATGTAAACCTGTTTCCAACATGCATTAAAAACCCATTAAACACTCTGAAAGACAGCTTCCAATTTTCAATGCATCTAAGCTGTAAATAATAATATCAAAAGTAAGAAGAGAAAAATGTGTAAGCTGTAAATAATAATATCAAAAGTAAGAAGAGAAAAATGTGGATTTCAAAGCTCTCAGTTTTTTAGAAGGCTCATTAAAAAGCAATAAATGAGAATTTAGATTTTTCATATAACAATAATTGTAAAGATTCTTTTTCATGTAGATTCTACATAAAACTAGAGGGAATGACTCTGTGTTTTAAAAGTTATAGCATGATCTTTTTCCTTTTGTTCACTCCCATCGCATTTGTTGTTTATAAAGGAATATAGAGAGGAAAAGAGGAATAATCTCAATATTATCAATCACCAATCTGCTTCATTTCCATATTTTATTCCAAACTCTGAAGACTTCTGTGTAACTCTATAGATATGTGGTCAGAATTCAGGATATTATTTCCTCTATCATAAACATAACAGTAACTACATGCATGGCACAGTATTTACTAAGTGTTTCCCTAAACACTCCCCAAAAGGGGATCCTCAAGCATCAGAGAGTGCATATCTACTTGAAACAACATTGCTTGGCTGTCCACATTTTAAAATCATAAAGCTCGCTGAGAATATTTTGCAAGAGTCATCCAGTTTGTTTTAACTCTATATTTCATTATGACTATATTGCACCCACTAACAGTTCCAGAGCCTCATTACTGGGTTGGTGGGATCATATAATCACCAAATAATTGTACCCAATTTCAGGATCTTTGATAGTCTGACTAGTCTATAGAAAAATAACATGATACACAGCTTAATCATATAATGCTGAATTATACCATCTATGTGGATAATCCATGCTTTGGACATCAGCTCATAAGTCATTCAAACAGCTGAGAGCAATTCCCTTTTCGCAGAAAATGCTACTTTGAAAATAATTTTGTGAGTTGCAAGATTATTTCAGCATGTATTTAATACATGCTTATTTGTAATGAAGCATAATTCACATAAAATGCACAGATCTTTCCAGTTTTATGAATTGTTAAAGTAGATATAGCTGGTGACTTTAAGAATATAAACTTGTAAACTTGGTGACTTTAATAATTAAATATGCTCACCACCTAAACAAGAAATAGAACATTTCTATTGCCCAGAACATTTCCTCATAATTCGTTCCATTAAATCCCTGGCATTCCCTATCACCACATACTTCTAATTTTTATATTTCTAGTAGATATGGGATTTCACCATATTGGCCAGGCTGGTCTTGAACTCCTAATCTTGTGATCTGTCTGCCTTGGCTTCCCAAAGTGCTGGGATTACAGGCGTGAGTCACTGTGCCCAGCAAAATTTTGAATCTTCTTGGATCCCATGTAAATGGAATCATACAACATATAATTACCATTAGTAAGTCTGAATGATTTAATGAAACAATGCTTCATGAGATCCATTCATTCTGTGTATTACGGCAGGCTTTTTTTCCCCCTGGTTTATTTCTGAGTAATAGGTGTAATACAAGCGGACACAAATCTGTAAAATGGTTCTCTGGTCTTGTTGTGCATGTTCACGCTCCAACCAGCGATACAGTTGCTGCAAATCCTTGCCAGTATTTAGTGTGTCACCCTTATTTCAGCTATTCTGTTGGCATCTGATTGTTTTTATTGTTTTAAGTTCTCATTCCCCCAACGACTAATTATGTTGATCACTTTTCTTTTTGTTTTTGCTTTTTTTTCTATTGACTGTGTGCTATTTGATATATCTTCTGTCAGATATCTGACATTTTCACCATATTTATTGGATTGATTGCCTTAAAAATGTGTAGGGATACTTTATATATGTTCCAAAAATAAATATTTAATTTATATATTATAAATATTTTCCCTGTCTGTGGCTTGCATACCCATTTTTAATGAAAATTTTTGTCAATGGACTTATAAGATTATCATTTTAAATTAATAGACTTTATTTTGAAGAATAGTTTTAGGTTTAAAAAATATTGAGAGGAATACAGAATTTCCACATACTCTCTCATCTCCAATATTCATAGGAAGTGCTATTTCTTACCCTCTCTCTGTCCTCAAAAGCCTTTAGATAAATAAAAGCCTTTAGGCTTCATAGAACTGACCACATGATAATTTTCTCAGCTCAATTATATATGTATAAATATTTAAATTCAAGTTGGAATCTACTATGCTATCTTACAATGTTGGTTCCAGTTATATTCCACAAACTAACTTTGATAAAGATTTCCATGTGGGTAATGAATGTTTATTTGATGATGAATCCATTTTTTTTTTTTACTGTTTTTAATTTTATCCAGTTTAGTATGCTCTTTTAGTAGGAAATCTTGGATAAGAGAAAGAGTAAATGCTAGGATTCAGTCATCAAAGCTATTTCTCTATGTCTCACAACTCAAATTATTAAATGATGCTGAATGGCTAGAAATTTGTAAAGCAATGTACTTATACTTAACACAGCTATTTTTAATTCATTCTTTTATGTTTAAAAAAAAAGTTCAAAGAGGGAGAAACCAGCCTGGTAGTATACACTTACAAAATCACATAAAATACATTGGTATTTAAGGTGACTACAAGGTTAAATGAGCCAGCCAAGTAATGAGTCCACTGAAGTTGCTACAATAATCATACAGTTATTAAGCAAGTATTATATCCATTTACACAGTTCTGTAGTCACAATTTATTCTTAGATCATCAATATGCAACTAAAGAGTTTGTTTTTACCATTTATACCATTTTAGTTTTAAAATAACATGTGCTTGAACAATAGTCATGAAAAGAAATGAAAGCATAGTTTCCCTTTTGGCAGTTACAGAGATGTTTATGTACAACATTAACTGTTAACATCGAAAACGTAAACTTTCCAGTATAGAGGCTGGTCTGGTTTAAGAAGTAGTATGTTGTCCTTTACTGTAGGTGTCCAATTTCCCTTCAATGATGGCATAAAAGCTATTTCTTATTTGGAAAGTTCATTGAAAAAAATGATTGTAATGTTTCTTCAACCTTTATTCTTTTTACATTACATTTAAAATCTTAGTATGCCAGGAAAAATTGATACCACCATTTGCCACCAGGATCTAATTGACTTTCTGTTTTACCATATTTTGTCTTTTTTTGGGCAGTAATTTACAGACAACAATAAAGTGATAGAAAAAAACCATTATTAGATATTTTGATAAGAATTTTTCCTAGCAGATTTCCTTGCATCATTTAAATTTTGGTTCATCAAAAATATCAATATAAATAGTCACTATTACTTAAAATAAGATGGTCTGGGTCTTGCTGCAAAAGATTGCATTGTGAAGTCTTTTTTATTGAATAGCTAACTAGATTAGAATATCATAATTCATTTTGTATATAAAAATATAAAATTTTCTTGTCTCTTCTTGATTTAAGGCAATTTATAGAGTCTATAGTGCTATTATCTTTCTGTTTGCATTCATCTTCTGGTTTGTCTAATTGTGAAATATCTTCATCTACTATTTTTTATGTGACTTTGTAGACAGTAAATGAAAAAGTTTGAATTATAAGTTATTTTCAATAAAAACTAAGAATGGATTGGAAATTTACAGTGCCTCCAAACTTGTTTATAACTTCTTGAAGAGTTGTTACAATAGATGTGGTCACACCATAAGAAACAATATTCTTGAAAAGTGATTTATTTAGTATTGCACTAGCCTTCTAGAAAATTCCAATATTCAAATTTTCTTACTATTCAGTCTTTTATGGCATACTTGATTATAATTAATAATAGTAAATAAAAATAAAATCATATGTAGAATAATATGGTATCAAAATATTTCATGATATGGAAATAACAGAGTGCTGCTCCCAGTGGTCTGGGAGCACTCAGCCCTTCCAGCTTGTTGTGGGAAGTCAGGGACCCCGAACAGAGGGACTGGCTGGAGCCGTGGCAGAGTAACATAAATTGTGAAGATTTCATGGACATTTATCAGTTCCCAAATAATACTTTCATAATTTCTTATGCCTGTCTTACTTTAATCTCTTAATCCCGTTATCTTTGTAAGCTGAGGATGTACATCACCTCGGGGCCACTATGATAATTGTGTTAACTGTGCAAATTGATTGTAAAACGTGTGTTTGAGCAATATGAAATCAATACACCTTGAGAAAGAACAGAATAACAGTGATTTTAGGGAACAAGGGAAGACAACCATAATGTCTGACTGTCTGCAGGGTCGGGCAAAAAGAGCCATATTTTTCTTCTTGCAGAGAGCCTATAAATGGACGTGCAAGTAGGGAAGATATCGCTAAACTATTTTCCTAGCAAGGATTAATGCTGTGGGGAAGGAATGCATTCTTGGGTGGAGGTCTATAAACGGCTGCTCTGGTGGTGTCTGTCTTATGTGGTTGAGATAAGGACTGAAATATTCCCTGGTCCCCTGCAGTACCCTCAGGCTTACTAGGGTGGGGAAAAACCCTGCCCTGGTAAATTTGAGGTCAGACTGGTACTCTGCTCTCAAACCCTGTTTTCTGTTGTTGAAGATGTTTATCAAGACAATACATGCACCGCTAAACATAGACCCTTATCAGTAATTCTGCTTTTGCCCTTTGCCTTGTGATCTTTGTTTTTGCCCTTTGCCTTGTGATCTTTGTTTTTACCTTTTGCCTTGTGATCTTTGTTTTTACCTTTTGCCTTGTGATCTTTGCTTTTGCCCTTTACCTTGTGATCTTTGTGGACCCTTATCAGGAGTTTCTGATTTTGCCCTTAGAAGCATATGATCTTTGTTCTCCTATTTGCCCTTTGAAGCATGTGATCTTTGTGACCTCCTCCCTGTTCTTTCACCCCCTCCCCATTTGAAATCCTTAATAAAGCTTACTAGCTTTAAGGCTCAGGTGAGCATCACGGTCCTACCGATATGTGATGTCACCCCCAGTGGCCCCGCTGTAAAATTCCTCTCTTTGTACTCTTTCTCTTTATTTCTCAGCCAGCTGACACTTATGGAAAATAGAACCTACATTGAAATATAGGGGGTGGATTCCCCTGATACCAGCCCACCTGGGGGTTGACCTTGAAAGAACAGAGAGCAAAGCTCTGGACATGATTATAGTCCTCATATGTTACAGCATGCAGCACAGGGATGTAAAGCTCAGCCTTGCCCCCTAAAGCATCTAGAAGTAAAGCCATTCAACTATACCCAACTTGCACTATAGTCAAACTCACATGAAAAATGAAAAGTAAAGATAACAAAAACAAACAAACAAACAAACAACAACATGAAAAGGACAGCAAGCTCAAAGGATGAAGGAGCATCAGCCTTCCTAGATGAGAAATAACCAGCACAAGAATTCTGGCAATGCCAACAGCCAGAGTATCTTCTTACCTTCAAGTGATCACACTAGATTCCCAACAAAGGATTTCAAACAGATTGAAATGGCTTATATGTCAGATACAGAATTCAGAATCTGGATGTCAAAGAAGCTCATTGAGATGTAACAGTAGGTTGAAACCCAGTTCAGGGAAAACAGTAAAATAATGCAAGAGTTGAAACACAACACAAGCATTTTTTAAAATACCAAAACTTCTGGAAGTTAAAAAATAAAATCACTACAAGAATCTCAAAATATAATTGGAAGCATTAATGACAGAATAGACAAAACTAAGGATAGAATCTTTTTTTTTTTTAATTTATTTATTATTATTATACTTTAAGTTGTAGGGTACATGTGCATAACTTGCAGGTTTGTTACATATGTATACTTGTGCCATGTTGGTGTGCTGCACCCATCAACTCGTCTTTTACATCAGGTATAACTCCCAGTGCAATCCCTCCCCCCACCCCCCTCCCCACGATAGGCCCCGGTGTGTGATGTTCCCCTCCCTGAGTCCAAGTGATCTCATTGTTCAGTTCCCACCTATGAGTGAGAACATGCGGTGTTTGGTTTTCTGTTCTTGTGATAGTTTGCTAAGAATGATGGTTTCCAGCTGCGTCCATGTCCCTACATAGGACACAAACTCGTCCTTTTTTATGGCTGCATAGTATTCCATGGTGTATATGTGCCACTTTTTCTTAATCCAATCTGTCACTGATGGACATTTGGGTTGATTCCAAGTCTTTGCTATTGTGAATAGTGCTGCAATAAACATACGTGTGCATGTGTCTTTATAGCAGCATAATTTATAATCCTTTGGGTATATACCCAGTAATGGGATGGCTGGGTCATATGGTACATCTAGTTCTAGATCCTTGAGGAATCGCCATACTGTTTTCCATAATGGTTGAACTAGTTTACAATCCCACCAACAGTGTAAAAGTGTTCCTATTTCTCCACATCCTCTCCAGCACCTGTTGTTTCCTGACTTTTTAATGATCGCCATTCTAACTGGTGTGAGATGGTATCTCATTGTGGTTTTGATTTGCATTTCTCTGATGGCCAGTGATGATGAGCATTTTTTCATGTGTCTGTTGGCTGCATGCATGCCTTCATTTGAGAAATGTCTGTTCATATACATCACCCACTTTTTGATGGGGTTGTTTGTTTTTTTCTTGTAAATTTGTTTGAGTTCTTTGTAGATGCTGTATGTTAGCCCTTTGTCAGATGAGTAGATTGCAAAACTTTTCTCCCATTCTGTAGGGTGCCTGTTCACTCTGATGGTAGTTTCTTTTGCTGTGCAGAAGCTCTTTAGTTTAATTAGATCCCATTTGTCAATTTTGGCTTTTGTTGCCATTGCTTTTGGTGTTTTAGACATGAAGTCCTTGCCCATGTCTATGTCCTGAATGGTACTACCTAGGTTGTCCTCTAGGATTTTTATGGTATTAGGTCTAACATTTAAGTCTCTAATCCATCTTGAATTAATTTTCGTATAAGGAGTAAGGAAAGGATCCAGTTTCAGCTTTCTACTTATGGCTAGCCAATTTTCCCAGCACCATTTATTAAATAGGGAATCCTTTCCCCATTTCTTGTTTCTCTCAGGTTTGTCAAAGATCAGATGACTGTAGATGTGTGGTATTATTTCTGAGGACTCTGTTCTGTTCCATTGGTCTATATCTCTGTTTTGGTACCAGTACCATGCTGTTTTGGTTACTGTAGCCTTGTAGTATAGTTTGAAGTCAGGTAGCGTGATGCCTCCAGCTTTGTTCTTTTGACTTAGGATTGTCTTGGAGATGCAGGCTCTTTTTTGGTTCCATATGAACTTTAAATCAGTTTTTTCCAATTCTGTGAAGAAACACATTGGTAGCTTTATGGGGATGGCATTGAATCTATAAATTACCTTGGGCAGTATGGCCATTTTCACAATATTGATTCTTCCTATCCATGAGCATGGTATGTTCTTCCATTTGTTTGTGTTCTCTTTTATTTCACTGAGCAGTGGTTTGTAGTTCTCCTTGAAGAGGTCCTTTACATCCCTTGTAAGTTGGATTCCTAGGTATTTGATTCTCTTTGAAGCAATTGTGAATGGAAGCTCATTCCTGATTTGGCTCTCTGTTTCTCTGTTACTGGTGTATAAGAATGCTTGTGATTTTTGCACATTAATTTTGTATCCTGAGACTTTGCTGAAGTTGCTTATCAGCTTAAGGAGATTTTGGGCTGAGACAATGGGGTTTTCTAAATATACAATCATGTCATCTGCAAACAGGGACAATTTGACTTCTTCTTTTCCTAACTGAATACCCTTGATTTCTTTCTCTTGCCTGATTGTCCTAGCCAGAACTTCCAACACTATGTTGAATAGGAGTGGTGAGAGAGGGCATCCCTGTCTTGTGCCAGTTTTCAAAGGGAATTTTTCCAGTTTTTGCCCATTCAGTATGATATTGGCTGTGGGTTTGTCATAAACAGCTCTTATTATTTTGAGGTACGTTCCATCAATACCGAATTTATTGAGCGTTTTTAGCGTGAAGGGCTGTTGAATTTTGTCAAAAGCCTTTTCTGCATCTATTGAGATAATCATGTGGTTCTTGTCTTTGGTTCTGTTTATATGCTGGATTATGTTTATTAATTTGCGAATGTTGAACCAGCCTTGCATCCCCGGGATGAAGCCCACTTGATCATGGTGGATAAGCTTTTTGATGTGTTGCTGAATCCGGTTTGCCAGTATTTTATTGAGGATTTTTGCATCGATGTTATCAGGGATATTGGTCTAAAATTCTCTTTTTTTGTTGTGTCTCTGCCAGGCTTTGGTATCAGGATGATGTTGGCCTCATAAAATGAGTTAGGGAGGATTCCCTCTTTTTCTATTGATTGGAATAGTTTCATAAGGAATGGTACCAACTCCTCCTTGTACCTCTGGTAGAATTCAGCTGTGAATCCATCTGGTCCTGGACTTTTTTTGGTTGGTAGGCTATTAATTATTGCCTCAATTTCAGAGCCTGCTATTGGTCTATTCAGGGATTCAACTTCTTCCTGGTTTAGTCTTGGAAGAGTGTAAGTGTCCAGGAAATTATCCATTTCTTCTAGATTTTCCAGTTTATTTGCGTAGAGGTGTTAATAGTATTCTCTGATGGTAGTTTGTATTTCTGTGGGGTCGCTGGTGATATCCCCTTTATCATTTTTTATTGCATCTATTTGATTCTTCTCTCTTTTCTTCTTTATTAGTTTTGCTAGCGAGCTGTCAATTTTGTTGATCTTTTCAAAAAACCAACTCCTGGATTCATTGATTTTTTGGAGGGTTTTTTGTGTCTCTATCTCCTTCAGTTCTGCTCTGATCTTAGTTATTTCTTGCCTTCTGCTGGCTTTCGAATGTGTTTGCTCTTGCTTCTCTAGTTCTTTTAATTGCGATGTTAGAGTGTCAATTTTAGATCTTTCCTGCTTTCTCTTGTGGGCATTTAGTGCTTTAAATTTCCCTCTACACACTGCTTTAAATGTGTCCCAGAGATTCTGGTATGTTGTATCTTTGCTCTCATTGGTTTCAAAGAACATCTTTATTTCTGCCTTCATTTCGTTATGTACCCAGTAGTCATTCAGGAGCAGGTTGTTCAGTTTCCATGTAGTTGAGCGGTTTTGATTCAGTTTCTTAGTCCTGAGTTCTAGTTTGATTGCACTGTGGTCTGAGAGACAGTTTGTTATAATTTCTGTTCTTGTACATTTGCTGAGGAGTGCTTTACTTCCAATTATGTGGTCAATTTTGGAGTAAGTACGATGTGGTGCTGAGAAGAATGTATATTCTGTTGATTTGGGGTGGAGAGTTCTATAGATGTCTATTAGGTCTGCTTGCTGCAGAGCTGAGTTCAATTCCTGGATATCCTTGTTAACTTTCTGTCTCGTTGATCTGTCTAATGTTGACAGTGGAGTGTTGAAGTCTCTCATTATTATTGTATGGGAGTCTAAGTCTCTTTGTAAGTCTCTAAGGACTTGCTTTATGAATCTGGGTGCTCCTGTATTGGGTGCATATATATTTAGGATAGTTAGCTCTTCCTTTTGAATTGATCCTGTTACCATTATGTAATGGCCTTCTTGTCTCTTTTGATCTTTGATGGTTTAAAGTCTGTTTTATCAGAGACTAGTATTGCAACCCCTGCTTTTTTTTGTTCTCCATTTGCTTGGTAAATCTTCCTCCATCCCTTTATTTTAAGCCTATGTATGTCTCTGCGTGTGAGATGGGTCTCCTGAATACAGCAAACTGATGGGTCTTGACTCTTTATCCAGTTTGCCAGTCTGTGTCTTTTAATTGGAGCATTTAGTCCATTTACATTTAAGGTTAATATTGTTATGTGTGAACTTGATTCTGCCATTATGATATTAACTGGTTATTTTGCTCGTTAGTTGATGCAGTTTCTTCCTAGCCTCAATGGTCTTTACATTTTGGCATGTTTTTGCAATGGCTGGTACCGGTTGTTCCTTTCCATGTTTAGTGCTTCCTTCAGGGTCTCTTGTAAGGCAGGCCTAGTGGTGACAAAATCTCTAAGCATTTGCTTATCTGTAAAGGGTTTTATTTCTCCTTCACTTATGAAACTTAGTTTGGCTGGATATGAAATTCTGGGTTGAAAATTCTTTTCTTTAAGAATGTTGAATATTGGCCCCCACTCTCTTCTGGCTTGTAGAGTTTCTGCCGAGAGATCTGCTGTTAGTCTGATGGGCTTCCCTTTGTGGGTAACCCGACCTTTCTCTCTGGCTGCCCTTAAGATTTTTTCCTTCATTTCAACTTTGGTGAATCTGGCAATCATGTGTCTTGGAGTTGCTCTTCTCAAGGAGTATCTTTGTGGCATTCTCTGTATTTCCCGGATTTGAATGTTGGCCTGCCCTACTAGGTTGGGGAAGTTCTCCTGGATGATATCCTGAAGAGTGTTTTCCAACTTGGTTCCATTTTCCCCCTCACTTTCAGGCACCCCAATCAGACGTAGATTTGGTCTTTTTACATAATCCCATACTTCTTGCAGGCTTTGTTCATTTCTTTTTCTTCTTTGTTCTTTTGGTTTCTCTTCTCGCTTCATTTCATTCATTTGATCCTCAATTGCTGATACTCTTTCTTCCAGTTGATCGAGTCGGTTACTGAAGCTTGTGCATTTGTCACGTATTTCTCGTGTGATGGTTTTCATCTCTTTCATTTCGTTAAGGACCTTCTCTGCATTAATTACTCTAGCCATCAATTCTTCCACTTTTTTTTCAAGATTTTTAGTTTCTTTGCGCTGGGTACGTAATTCCTCCTTTAGCTCTGAGAAATTTGATGGACTGAAGCCTTCTTCTCTCATCTCGTCAAAGTCATTCTCCGTCCAGCTTTGATCCGTTGCTGGCGATGAGCTGCGCTCCTTTGCCGGGGGAGATGCGCTCTTATTTTTTGAATTTCCAGCTTTTCTGCCCTGCTTTTTCCCCATCTTTGTGGTTTTATCTGCCTCTGGTCTTTGATGATGGTGATGTACTGATGGGGTTTTGGTGTAGGTGTCCTTCCTGTTTGATAGTTTTCCTTCTAACAGTCAGGACCCTCAGCTGTAGGTCTGTTGGAGATTGCTTGAGGTCCACTCCAGACCCTGTTTGCCTGGGTGTCAGCAGCAGAGGCTGCAGAAGATAGAATATTTCTGAACAGCGAGTGTACCTGTCTGATTCTTGCTGTGGAAGCTTCCTCTCAGTGGTGTACTCCAGCCTGTGAGGTGTGGGGTGTCAGACTGCCCCTAGTGGGGGATGTCTCCCAGTTAGGCTACTCAGGGGTCAGGGACCCACTTGAGCAGGGAGTCTGTCCCTTCTCAGATCTCAACCTCCATGTTGGGAGATCCACTGCTCTCTTCAAAGCTGTCAGACAGAGTCGTTAGCGTCTGTAGAGGTGTCTGCTGCTCTTTTTTTTTTTTTTTTTTTGGTTGTTGTTGTTTAGCTGTGCCCTGTCCCCAGAGGTGGAGTCTACAGAGACAGGCAGGTTTCCTTGAGCTGCTGTGAGCTCCACCCAGTTCGAGCTTCCCAGCAGCTTTGTTTACCTACTTAAGCCTCAGCAATGGCAGGCGCCCCTCCCCCAGCCTCGCTGCTGCCTTGCTGGTAGATCACAGACTGCTGTGCTAGCAATGAGGGAGGCTCCGTGGGTGTGGGACCCTCCCGGCCAGGTGTGGGATATGATCTCCTGGTGTGCCTGTTTGCTTAAAGCGCAGTATTGGGGTGGGAGTTACCCGATTTTCCAGGTGTTGTGTGTCTCAGTTCCCTTGGCTAGGAAAAGGGATTCCCTTCCCCCTTGCGCTTCCCAGGTGAGGCAATGCCTCGCCCTGCTTCAGCTCTCGCTGGTCGGGCTGCAGCAGCTGACCAGCACCTATCGTCTGGCACTCCCCAATGAGATGAACCCAGTACCTCAGTTGAAAATGCAGAAATCACCGGTCTTCTGTGTCGCTCGCGCTGGGAGTTGGAGACTGGAGCTGTTCCTATTCGGCCATCTTGCTCCGCCCCCCAGGATAGAATCTTAAAGCTTGAAAAATGCTCCTTTGAAGCATGACAGGCAGAAAAAAAAAAGAAAAAAGATTTGAAAAAAATGAACCAAACCTCCAAAGAATATGGGATTATGTGAAGAGATCAAGCCTGTAATTAATTCGCATTCCAGGAAGAGGAGAGAGAGTAAGCAACTTCAAAAGCATATTTGAAGATATAGTCTACAAAAGTTTTCCCAATCTTGCCACAGAGTTCCACATGGAAATTCAAGAAATTTAGAGAACTCCATGGATACTATGCAGGATGACCCCCGCCAACACACATAGTCATCAACTTCTCCAACGTCAACATAAAAGAAAAAATCTTAAAGGCAGTTAGAGGTCAGGGGCAGATCATTTACAAAGGGAACTCCATTATACTAACAGTAGACCTTTCAGCAGAAATTTTACAAGCCAGAAGAGATTGGGGACCTATTTTGAATATCCTTAACAAAAATCCAAATAAGGATTTCATATCCCACTGATATGGCTTGGCTGTGTCCCCACCCAAATCTCATCTTGAAGCCCCATGTGTTGTGTGAGGGACCTGGTGGGAGGTGACAAAATCATGGGGCAAGTCTTCCCTGTGCTGTTTTTGTGGTAGTGAATCAGTCTCGTGAGATATGGTGGTTTTAAAAAGGGGAATTTCTCTCCACAAGCTGTCCTCTCTTGTCAGCTGCCATGTGAGACATGCCTTTCACCTTCTGCCATTATTGTGAGGCCTCCCCAGCCATGTGGAACTGTAAGTCCAATAAACCCCTTTTTCTTATATAAATTACTCAGTATCTAATATGTCTTTATTAGCAGTGTGAAAACAGACTAATACAGTAAATTGGATCAGGACTGGGGCACTGCTGAAAAGATACTTGAAAATGTGAAAGCAACTTTGAAACTGGGTAATAGGCAGGGGTTAGAACAGTTTGGAGGGCTCAGAAGAAGACAGGAAAATGTGGGAAAATTTGGAACTTCCTAGATAATTGCTGAATGGCTTTGACAAAAATGCTGATAGGAACAGTAAGATTCAGGCTGAGTTGGTCTCACATGGAGAAAAGAAACTTGTTGATAACTGAAGCAAAGGTGACTCTTGTTATGTTTTAGCAAAGAGACTGGTGACATTTTGCCCCTGTCCTAGAGATTTGTGGAACTTTGAATGAACTTGAGAGAGATTATTTAGGGTGTCCGGTGGGAGAAATTTCTAAGCAACAAAACATTCAGGAGGTGACTTGGGTGCTGTTAAAGGTATTCAATTTCAAAAGGGAAACAGAGCATAAAGTTTGGAAAATGTTTAGCCTGAGAATGCAATAGAAAAGAAAATCCCATTTTCTGAGGAGAAATTCAAGCCAGTTGCAGAAAGTTGCATAAGTAATAAGAAGTTGAATGTTAATCACCAAGACAATGAAGAAAATGTCCCCAGAGCATGTCAGTGACCTTTGTGGCAGCCTGTCCCATCATAGGCTCAGAGGCCTAAGAGGAAAATATGGTTTCGTGGGTCAGGCCCAGGGTCCCTGTGCTATGTGCAGTCTAGTGACTTGGTGCCCTGTGTCCAAGCTGCTCAAACTGTGACTATAAAGGGCCAAGGTACAACTTGGGACATGGCTTCAGAGGGTACAAGACCCAAACCTTAACAGCTTCCATGTGTCAAGCCTGCAGGTGCACAGAAGTCAAGAATCAGGGTTTGGGAACCTCCGCTTAGATTTCAGAGGATGTAGAGAAACGCTTGGATGTCCAGGCAGAAGTTTGCTGCAGGGGTGGTGCTCTCATGGAAAGCCTCTGCTAGGGCAGTGCAGAAGGGAAATATGGGGTCAGAGCCCCCACACGAAGTCCTTACTGGAGCACCACCTAGTGGAGCTGTGAAAAGGGGGCCATTGTCCTCCAAACCCTAGAATGGTAGATCCACTGACGGCTTGCACCATGTGCCTAGAAAAGCTGCAGACACTCAACACTAGCCCATGAAAGCAGCTGGGAGGGAGGCTGTACCCTGCAAAGCCACAGGGGCAGAGCTGCCCAAGACTATCGGAAACCTACCTCTACTATGGGGAACCTACCTCTTGTATCAGCTTGACCTGGATGTGAGACACAGAGCCAAAGGAGATAATTTTGGAGCTTTAAGATTGGAGTGTCCAGATGGATTTTGGACTTGCATGGGGCCTGTAGCCCCTTTGTTTTGACCAGTTTCTCCCATTCGGAATGGCTGTATTTACCCAATGCCTGTACCTCCATTGTATCTAGGAAGTAATTAGCTTGCTTTTGATTTTATAGGCTCATAGGCAGAAGGGACTTGTCTTACAGGTGAGACTTTGGACTGGAGACCCTTGAGTTAATGCTGAAATGAGTTAAGACTTTGGGGGACTGTTGGGAAGGCATGATTAGTTTTGAAATGTGGGGACATGATATTTAAGAGGGGTCAGGGGTGGAGTGATATGGCTTGGCTGTGTTCCCATCCAAATCTCTTCTTCAATTCCCAAGTGTTGTGGGAAGGACCTGGTGGAAGGTGATTGAATCATGGGGCAGGACTTTCCCATGCTATTCTTGTGATAGTGAATAAGTCTCACGAGATCTGATGGTTTTAAAAAGGGGAGTTTCCCTGCACAAGCTCTCTTCTCTTGTCTCCCACCATGTGAGACATTCCTTTCACCCTCCACCAGGACTGTGAGGCCTCCGCAACCACATGGAACTGTAAGTACAGTAAACCCCCTTTTCCGGTATAAATTACTCAGTCTCGAGTATGTTTTATCCGAAGTGTGAAAATGGACTAATACACCCACCAAACTTAACTTCGTAAGTGAAAGAGACATGAAATCCTTTTCAGACAAGCAAATGCCAAGGAAATTCATTACAACTAGACTGCCTTACAAGAGCTCCTAAAGAGAGTTATAAATAGGGAAAGAAAGAATGATACCTGCCACCACACAAACACACTTAAGCACATACCCCACTGACACTATAAAGCAACTACACAATCAAACCTATATAACAACCAGCTAACTGTACAATGAAAGAATCAAATTCTCTATGTCAATGTTGACCCTGAATGTAAATGGGATATAAAAGACATAGAGAGCTAAGTTGGATAGAGAAACAAGACTCAACTGTCTCTTGTCTTCCAGAGACCCACCTCACAACTAATGTCACCCTTGGCTTAAAGAGAAGGGATAAAGATTTATCTGGAAAAAGGAAAACAACCTTATTTATTGACCTATTCACTACATAAACAGAATTAACAACAAAAGACACATAATTATCTAAATAGAGGCAGAAATACCTTTGAAAAAAATTTAGCATCACTTCATGTTAAAAACCTTTAACAAATTAGTCATGGAAGTAACATAGCTCAAAATAGTAAGATCCATGTATGACAACCCACAGCCAACATTATGCTCAATGAGCAAAAGTTGGAAGCATTCCCTTTAAGAACTAGAACAAGATAAGGATGCCCATTATCACCACTCCTATTCACTGTAATACTGAAAGTCCTAGTCAGAGAAATTGGGCAAAGAAATAAAAGGCATCCAAATAGGAAAGGAGGAAGTGAAAATATCTCTCTTTGCCAATTATATAACTCTGTACCTAGAAAATCCTATAGACTCCTCCAGAAGACTTCTGGACTGGATTAAAATGACTTCAGTAAAGTTTCTGGATACAAAATCAATGTACAAAAATCAGTAGCATTTCTATACAACAATAAGATCCAAGCACAGAGCCAAATGAAGAATGAAATCCCACTTCCAATAGCCCCCAAAAGAATAAGAAATACAAGGAGTTGAAAGATCTGTACAATGAGAATTACAAAAGACTACTGAGAGAAATTGGAGATGACACAAACAAATGGAAAAACTTCCATTCTCATTGATAGGGAGAATTAATATACTTAAAATGGCCATATTCTCAAAAGCAATTTACAGATTCAATGCTGTTCCTACCAAACTACCAATGGCATTCTTAACAAAAAGAGAAAAAACATTCTAAAATACATATTGAACCAAAAAAGAGTCAGAATCACCAAAGCAATCCTAAGCAAAAAATAAAGCTGGAGGCATCATAGTACCCAGTTTCAAACAGTGACAATGCCCTCTAGATTATCCAGATCAAAAGGAGCAGGAGCAGGTATCAACCATGCCCAAATGCAATTCAAAACACTTTGCTCAACCACACCCCCACAGGAAACCACTATGATAAATCTTTAGTTTACAGTAATCAAAATAGCATAGTATTAGTACAAAAACAGATACATAGACCAGTGGAACAGAACAGAGAATGCAGAAATAAAGCCACACACCTACAACCACCTGATCTTTGACAAAGTTGTCAATAACAAACAATGGAGAGAGGATTGCCTATTCAATAAATGGTGCTGGGATAACTGGCTAGCCATATGCAGAATATTGAAACTGGAGCCCTTCTTTTCACCATACACAAAAATCAACTCAGCATGGATTAAAGACTTAAATGTAAGACCTGAAACAATACAATCCATAGGAGAAAACCTAGGAAATACTGTTCTGAAAATTGGCCTTGACAAAGGATTTGTGATAAGTTCTGAAAAGCAATTGCAACTCGTTCAATTGCCAATTTGTTGATTTTGTTAACCAAAATTGATGAGTGGTATTTAACTAAGCTATAGAGCTTCTGTACAAGACAAACTATCAATAGTGTAAACAAACAACCTGCAAAATGGGAGAAAATGTCTGCAAAGTATGCATTCAATGAAGTTATAATATCCGGATTCCATAAGGAACTTAAAGCAGCAACCAAAGACCAAATAACCCCATTAAAGAATGGGCGAAGAACCTGAACAGACACTTTTCAAAAGAAAACATACACGTGGCCAACAAGTATATGAAGAAATGCTAAATACCACTAATCATCAGAGAAATGCAACTTAAAACCAGGATATACCATCTCACATTAGTTAGAATGGCTATTAATAAAATGTGAAAGAATAACAAATGTTGGTGAGATGGCAGAGAAATGGGAAAGCTTATATAGTACTGGAGGAAAGATAAATTAGTTTAGCTACTGTGGAAAGCATTTTCGAGATTTCTCAAAGAACTTAGAGCTATCACTCAACGTGGTGATCACAGAATTGGGCATATACTGAAGGGAAAATAAATTGTTCTACCAAAAAAGGTTCTACATGCACTTGTAAGTTTATTACAATGCTATTCACAATAGCAAAGACATAGAATCAACCAAGATGCCCATGAATGTTGGACTAGATAAAAAAATGTGGTACATATGAAATACTATGTGAAATACTGTGAAAAAAGTGTGGTACCATGAAACACTATGCAGCCATAAAAAAGAAAGAAATCATGTCCTTTGCAGCAATGTGGATGCCATTGTAGGTCATTATCCCAAGTGAACTAATGTAGAAATAGATTACCAAATACTGCATGCTCTCACTTATAAGTGAGCATTAAACATTGAACACACATGAACACAAAGATGGGAATGATAGTCACTGGGGACTGCTTGAGAGTGAAGTTTGGGAGGGAAATATGGGTTGGAAGGTTAATTTTATATACTATGCTCACTACTTTGGGGCAGGATCATTTGTACCCCAATGATATGCAATTTGCTCATGAAACAAACCTGCACATGCATCTTCTGAATCTTAAATAAAGTAAAATACATTTAAAATATACAACGATTATGTTCATATAATGTATCATGAATTTAGAAACAAATTCAGTTGACCAGTATGTCAATTATAAGATAGAATGATATTTATTCTAGCATTTAAGGAAATTTTATCTTTGTTATTGGGAAAATTTTAAAAGATAATACAATTTATAAAATATCAATCCTTTCAAATAAATAGAACTGCTAAAAACAAATCAAAATTTCAAATCATACCCAATTTACCTATAATTAATTGACCATTTTTTCAGCATTTGTCTTTCAAATAAATATGAATCACATATACACCATGCAATACAAGCAAAAGAAGCAGATAAAAGTAAATAAATTTATATTATAATGAATATATATTCAAAGCAACCTCAGGCTAAATTTTAGAGACTATATTATAAATTATTGAAACATCCAGATAAATTTACAATTTGTATGCAATATTTAAGTTAAAGTGTAATAAGAACACAATTGAGGCAGATTTTTAACAACAAATAGTGAAGAAAAAGTTTTATTGGTTGATTGATTTATTCACCTCAAATGCGATTTCAAGTGTATATTTATTTGCAAAACACTATAATGTATACTCTGGGGGAGTGTATGAACCTCCTTGCTCACGTGAATACAATTCTGTTTTTTATGTCTAATGGCATATAACAAGCTAGCACAGAACTTAATGATTTAAAATGTAATTTTATTTCGTTCAGGGTTTTGTGAATTTAAAAAAAAAATGGGAAGGGTTTAACAGGGCAGTTTGGTATTAGCTAGGTTGGCTGGGACCAGCGCATCTACTTTCAACACAGCTTATTCAGTCATGTGTCTGACATCTTGGTGCTTTTTGGCTTCTCTTTCTCCACAGATTATCTTATTCTCCAGGGCCTTTTCTTGTGGCTTCAGTTTCTCATAATGTGTTGGTGTCAGGGTAGTTATATTTTCTAAACAGCAGCTGGATTTCCTCAGAGTGTTTCAGGAGAACTGGATGGAGGAAGCAACCTTTCTTAAGATCTACCCTTGAAAGTCTCTCATTGTTATTCCTGCCACATTAGTTTTGACCAAATCAGCCCACCTGTACGTGGCTTTCCTACTTTTAACATGGAACTTCTTCTGTTCTTGAAAGCCCTATGATCCCTGGTAAACTTGAATGTTATCTATTCTCAACCAGGTTACTCAGGCTGGCCTAGATTCCAGGGAGAAAAGTAGAAAAATATCTGTGACCATGTTTAAGTTACCCAGGTCTTTTACATGATTACAAATTAGATTTCTTACACATGCAAGATACATCTTTAGGGCAACTACTTCAGAACTGAAGTTCAGGTTCTCATCGATTAGATGAGATCCAGGCAGGAATAAGGTTCTTTGGCATCATTTCCTCAGGTAAGGTTTCTCTCAGTCAAACTTCCTGAATTCAGAGACCATACACTGAACTTACAATGTTGCAACAAAGAGGAAAACTGCAAAAAAACACTCATACTTTTAAAAGTAGAAATGGGAGATACCAAACCACACAGTGATCGATAACAGTCCTTAAATTCATCCGGAAGCATGTGGTCATGTCCTTGCCTAGGATCCAGTCTCTGGAATGGTTCCCACAGCTCTTGGGACCCTTTCTCAGGACTCTTGGATTCACCCTTTGAGTTATCCCTTTATTTTCTTACGAAATATCCCATGTTTACAACGGAGTTTCTTTCTTCAAAGTTGGAAATCACTCTTCATTTGGAACTGACGCTATCCCTTTCAATCCAAGCTGGAAAAATGCCTTTAAAAACTCTGTCACCTTCCTATGTATCAAATTACAACCAATTCCAATACACAAAAGTCACACTCATGTTTCTTTTTAAGATAGGCTTTTTAATACCTTGGACTAAGTGTTAAAGTGCTATGCTTAAGATGCTTAGAAGCATTTTGTCTTGTTCAGAGGGTCTACAAAACATGCCATTTAGATTCAGAGAGAAATTTTCATCTAGTAAAGACTGTCTAAGAGGCACATCCTTAAGAATCTTACAGGTTATACTGAACAAGCACATATATCTTTCTGAAGTCTCAATACAGAGTTTTAAAGCCGTAGTATTGAGAGTTTTACCCTGTGACCATGCTTTTTACCCTGTGACCATGACCTGGATTGGATATTTTTCCTGAGACCAGAGAATTTTGCCTGTAGAAGAAAATAGGGATGAGAGCTTGAGTTTAGAACACAGCAAATATTTTCTCCTTTACATGGCCCAGATTCTGCTTGACAACTGAAAATTCAATTTCTCTTTGCTTTATCTATATTTTACCACATGCAGCTAAAACAAACAATTTGGCGTTTCAACAATGTGCCTGAAAAGCCTCATAGCCAAATATTAGAGTATACTAGACATGTTTTCTATTCGTCTCATTTTCACATACAACAATGTCGCCAAACTTACCTCTACTACATAAAATGGTTGACCTTTTTGTAGACTTCAATGCCAATTTCACCACTGTCCTTCAAATTATCAGTAACAACTTTCACTAACAAGAAGAATGGGGAAAAAGTCTTTAAATTGGGCAATTGGTTCATTTTATTCATTCACCAATTATTTTTGAAAGTTTATCATCTACAAAGCCCCACAGTAAATGCTGTAGGCAATGTGATAAACTATATTTGGGTCTTGAACATCTAAATTAACATGTCATGAATTAAAATGTGGTAAGTGCTGAATATAATGTATAGGTGAAGTTCTAAAGGGATTTCAGAGAGAAAGATTTGTGTTTTGTTTTGTTTTTGTTTGTTTCTTGGCTCAGTTTAGACTTGGTCCTGCAAAGATCAGGCATAAGAATTGCAAGTCAGCAGGGAATGTATTTGAACTGGAAACAGAAGTGGGTTTGGAAAACATGACTCTGTTAGTTTCGGTAGATCATAGAGATGAGAGGAAGGAATGGGAAATAACTCAGTCAAGAAGTGTAGCCAGGGCTATAAATGTCAGCCTAATGATTTTAGATTTTTTTTTTTCTATAGAAAATGGAAAGGCATTATTGTTGTTATTGTTGTTGTTTTCATTACTTTTAATTTGGTTTTATAAAGATTAATCTGGAAATGCAGGCTGGACTAGGGAGGAGGCCATGGGAACAGGTCATCAGTTAGGAGTGCTGGCTTCATTTCTGAAGCAACGTCTGAATGCCTGTAAGAGAACATTGGCAGTGGGAATGGAGAGAGTGAGGCAGATCAGATAGATTATTAATTAAGCATTCACTGTAATTCATTATCTTTTTTCTCACTCTTATTATCTCTCTATCCATCTAAATGAACAATTCCTCATTATATGTAATTTTGCTGGAACTACTGACAGATGCAGTTTATAAATTCAGCTACCTGTTGTAAAAATGTAAATATGGAGAGTTGGTTTCAGAATTTCTTGGATCCAGAATACTACTTTCGTTAAAGGGATTTATCAGTCTGTTTCCAGCTCTTCAGTTGCTAATGAGTTTCTGAAGAGAGCAGCATTCAGATGAAGTAGGTGGTGGTTGAAGTCTTCTGGAAAACACTGCTGCTTATTGTTGACTAGAATCAAGATGCAATTAATCATGCTTTTGACTTATCCCTGAAAGTTACTGTCACTTCCAATGACTTAAATGTAAGTAATATAAGGTCATCTTAGACACTTTTGAAGTTAGATTGCTTTTGCATTTGGACATGTCCAAAAGCTAAGAGTATCTTTATTTTAAATACATTTTATAAAAGGAAAAGCATTTATTCAGATGACTTTCTCTTTATTTCCAGTTCTTCGTTATATATAATTTTCTCACATAAAGAAAACAGATTTTCTTTTTTGGCCATCAAATCCAGTGATAAACAGCTCCTTATCAATGTATTGGCTTTAGCTTTGACTCCTTCTACCTATTAAAACCAATATCTGAAAAATTAATAATTCGTCTTTAACATCCTAGATCCAAAAGCTGTATTTTCAACACTCTGCCATAAAACCTGTGTGTATAACTTTCAAGGGTAGCACAATATCTTCCCAAATTTAGTTTGACACTGCAATAGAAATAACAATAAACTTAGTTTAAATTATGCTAATAAAATAATATAACAAATCACATAATAATAAAGTGCATTGAGTGTTTCTAATGGGTTGGCATGAATTAAATGAATTTCAAAGACAGGAACAATTTCTTTTGAGAACAGAACATTAATTGCTTTTTAAAAACAATTTGAGTTCATTTGGAAAGGTAAGCATGAGTTTAAATATATTTTATTTTTCCAGTATCTTTAAGAATTGATAATATTTACTACACTGACAGGTAAAATTTGAACATTTCTTTAATATGGTCTTTCAGTTCTTTAAAAAGAATGTGCTATGTAAATATTCTATATATCTTTCTTTCCCCAGATATACCATTATCTGATCTCAAATTTTGTGTTTAAATTACCCAATATATACTTGAAACTAAAAACTATGTAGACATACACTACCACTATTCTCAGTGAAAAACAAAGGAGAAAAACATGAAAATCAACTAACTACTGGAAATCATCCCAAATGATATTTAAAGAATGATAGAATTTGGAAAATAGAGTCACAACTGATGCTTATTTGGCTAAGGATCTGGATGGAGCTTGGAAATAAGAAATAAAAATGAACTAAGCCAAGTCACAAAGTATCTAAAACTAAATGAAACAGTACAAGCATGTGTAAGTGACATTTTTTGATGAGTGACATTTTAAGAAAAGTAGAAAAGCACACTCTTTTTTAGAATGTAAGATAGATAAAAAGCTTAAGATTTAATTACTCTTGAGAAATACAAGGCACAGCCAGTCACCCTGACTTGCCCTAAGACTGTTCATGTTTTTTTTTTTTTTTCTTGTCGCTCAGTTAAGCATAAATTCATAGATTTCATGGTTAAAAGAGCCTGAGATGAGATGCTGGTTGCCTGCACTTAGTCCTGCCACTTCTTATCGGACCATCTGCTGTCACCTCAAAAAGCCAAGACTGTATAATCTCGGTAAACATACGAACCATTCCTGCATTTAATTTTGGTTGGAAGGAAGACCCCATTATGTGTATTGATTTTGAAGTGTCACTACCTTCTTTTGATGAATTCTCAGTACCTTATAGCAACTGACTGCATTTCCATGAACATAATATTAAGTCTTAAAAGTGTTTACTACACACTTCTTACATAAATGCTTAACAAAGTTCATGATCTTAGAAGTAAATCTAATTTGCATGAAAGCCTGCCTACGGGTTTTATTCACCTTCTGGATTTAAGTAGCATTTGTCATCTACGGACCCAAATGTGCTGGAGCTGGCACAGAGTTGGTGATAAGCAGAAGCAATGATTGCTGGTTGCTGAAACTACCAGTGCCAGTTGAGAACTCCTGAAAACTCTCTTGGCTAAAGACTGGATTGCACCTGACCGTTGGAGCATGTGGGTGTCCTTGCAGTGTGTCTATGTGTGTTCTTGTAAGGGGGGTGGTTAGGAGCGGTAGGACTGGGGAAAGCCAGAAGAGATGAAATAATCACAGCTATGAGAGAGGACATTTTATAGAGGATTCACCTTTCCTCAAATCTTTAGCTGCACATTTTATTTTACTCCATTCGCAATTTTATTAATTATTTAGAGATCTGTGTGGGATCTATAAATAGTGCAGCATACAGATTGAAGAAGCTTAGCAAACCTCACAGTATAGTCAAGCTAGTGAAAATGAAAGATAAAGAGAGAATCTGGAAAGCTGCCAAAGAAAAATGACACTCACTTAAAATGCAATGGTAATTCTAAAGATGGCAGACTTTTCGTCAGAAACTATGGAGGACAAAGATGGCATAAAGACATTTTTAAAGTGCTGAAAGAAAAAGAAAATCACCAACCCAGATAATACCCACAATAGCCAGTGAAATTATTCTTTCAGAATGAAGGTGAAATAAAAAATTTTCAGATAAAATAAAACTATGAGAATTGATGGTCAGGACACCATCTGCACAAAATAAACTAATGGAAGTTTTCAGGATTAAAGAAAATGATACCAGTGGAAAATTCAAATCTTTAGGACTGAATAAAATTATAAATGTAGCACAAACATAATATTTTTATTAATTCCTTTAAATTACACATGACTTGTTTAAAACAATCTAACAATGTCTTAAGATATTTATTATATGTAACATAAGAACGTTAGCATAAAGAATGGTGAGCTGATAGAAGTAAATCAAAATATATGTTCTCATTTTTCCCTACATTTTAAAGAAGTCATGTCATATATATTCTGAATAAAATGTGAAGAGTTGAAGATAATTTTCTATAATACCTAGAGAATTCTATAAGTAAATAATGTGAAGACATGTAGCTAGAAAGAGAAAGATAAAATGAAATAAAATTCTAAACAATGTTTTGATTCACTCCAGAAGAAGGCAGAAAAAGAAAAAAAAAGAAACAAAAAAATAGTGGCCAATAGATAAACAAATGATAAAATGAAAGCTCTAAATAGAACCACTAGAAGCACATCAGTATTTACATTAAATGTTAGTGGATTAAGTACTCTATTAAAAGGCAGGTGCTTTTAGAATGACTATAAAAAACAAGGCCTAACAGTTAATGTTA
The DNA here is from genome assembly GCF_043159975.1 of Macaca nemestrina. Classification (NCBI taxonomy): domain Eukaryota; kingdom Metazoa; phylum Chordata; class Mammalia; order Primates; family Cercopithecidae; genus Macaca; species Macaca nemestrina. The sequence continues at coordinate 115,198,933 of NC_092137.1, read as the reverse complement.
TCTATAAAAGATGCACTTTAAATATAAATGAGTAGCTATGTTGGAAATCCATGGATGAAAAAAGATAGTACGTAAATAGTATAACAAGGCTAGAATGAGTATATTGTCAGATAAAATCCACTTGAGACAAAGCACATTACAAAAAATGAATATATTTAATAAAAGGGCCAATTCATAAAGAAAATATAACAATCATAAATATATATGCACTTGAGAGCCTCAAAACACATCATGCAAAAATTAGCAGGATTTTATGATCATAGCAGTAAATAGTAACTACTCCAAATGATTGCACATCGAGACAAAAATATCAATGAATATATAGGGAATCTGGACACTATTTCCTGTCTTGACCTAACTGATATTTGTAGAACATTATACGTAACTGCAAAATATGAAATTTATTGCAAGAACTCACCGTATGTTCAAAAAGACAGACATGTATGTTAAATCATTTAAAACACTCAACAAATTTAAAAATTTTGAGATTATATAGAATATGTTCTCTGTATACAGTGAAGTTAAATTAGAAATCGATTAAAATTATTTAGAAAAACTCTGAATAGGAGGCTGGGCGCGGTGGCTCATGCCTGTAATCCCAGCACTTTGGGAGGCTAAGGCCCGTGGATCATGAGGTCAGGAGATCAAGACCATCCTGTCTAACACAGTGAAACCCCATCACTACTAAAAACACAAAAAATTAGCTGGGCGTGGTGGCCGGCACCTGTAGTCCCAGCTACTCAGGAAGCTGAGGCAGGAGAATAGCGTGAACATGGGAGGGTGGAGCTTGCAGTGAGCTGAGATCGCGCCACTGCACTCCAGCCTGGGTGACAGAGTGAGACTCTGGCTCAAAAAAAAAAAAAAAAAAGAAAAACTCTGAATATATGAAAATTAAAAAGCAACGCTCAAAATAATTTATCTATCAAGAAAATGACATGAAATATTAGATAATATATTGAAGTAAATGAAAATAAAATCAAAACCTTTCAAAATTAATGAGATTGACCCATAGAAATCCAATAGAGGAAATATAAAGGTTTTGATGCATATATTAGAAAACAAGAGAAGTCTAGAATTAATGAACTAAACTACTTTCAGTTTAAGAAACTGGAGATGAAAATAGTAAATTAAATTTAAAGTAAGTAGAAAACAGAACAGAATAAAGATCAAAATAGAAATCAGTAACATGCAAAATGAGTACTAATAGAGAACAGAAAAGAAACCAAAGGCCAGTTATTTGAAAAGACGAATAAACATGATAAAACTTTAACTTGAATCAGCAAGACAAAGTTACAAAAATTGTCATTGGAAATGAAAAAGACGCCATCACCATATTGTCTACAGGTATTAAGAGGATAATAATTTTATGGAGAATAAATGTGACATTTTAGATGAAATAGGTAAATTCCTTCAGACATAAATTGCCAAAATTGACACTAGAAAATACGAATAGCACCATATTTATTAATTTTTTAAATATCCAAAACCTACCCTTCAAGAAAACTCTAGGTTTTCTCTAAATTATGTTTTCTTGGCAAATTTTATGAAACAGTTAAGGGGAAATTAACACCAAACTTACACAAACTCTTTCCGAAAATAGAAGAGGGGCCCACAACCCCCAATTCATTTTAAGAAGCATGCATAAATGTTACATCAAAATCTGATATTTTACAAAACAAGAAAATTCTCTAATTTTCCATATAAAATGAGATACAAAGTTACTTAACCAATTATATCATAACCAAAAAGAGTTTAACTCAGGAATCCAAGTGTTGTAGGCAGGCTCTATGATGGCTCCTACTAGTCCCTGCATCCTGGTATTCATGGTCTTGTAATATTTCACATTGAATGTTGGCTGGTTTTCGTGACTCACTTCTAACTTCCGATGTTCTGTTACCAGAAAGTACATCTTTACTGCAACTTTTGTCTTGCTGTTTTTTCTCCTTCTGTCTCTCTGTCTCTCTGTCTCTCTCACCCTCTCTCTGTCTCTCTTTCCCTCTCTCTCTCTCTTTCTATCTTAAACTGCTCACTCTTAAAGAAGCCAGCTGTCCTGTCATGAGGCAGTTTTTGTAGCAACAATAGCCAGTAAGAATCTGAAGCCTTCAGCTCAATAGCCCATGAGGAATGGAGGCCCACATGAGTAAGCTTAGAAGATCTTTCTCCAGTTGCATCTTTAGAGGAGACTATAGCCCCAAGCAGCAGTTTGCCTGAATTCTCATAAGAAACCTTGCACCAAAGCTATCTATCTAAGCTGGACCTGGCCTCCTGACCCACAAAAAATGTGAGATAAATGTTTGTTGTTTCAAAGTGCTGTCTTTGGGGCATAATTTATTGCAGTTTAACCTTAAAATAATCAAGATAAATGAAGAACAACTATATTATCATTTAAATAGATATAGAAAAAGCATATAACATGTATGACAACAACTGATGATTAAAAAAACTCGCTAAGAAAAGTGTACAACTAATCTGCTTAACGGTGAAATATTGAAATGTTTCCCTTAACTTCGGGAACCAGATAAAGGTGTGCACTCCCAACACGTGTATTTTGTTTCATGTGTCCCTGTGAAGAGATCACCAAACAGGCTTTGTGTGAGCAACAGAGCTGTTTATTTCACCTGGGTGCAGGCGGGCTGAGTCCGAAAAAGGAGTCAGCAAAGGTGATGGGATTATCATGAGTTCTTACAGGTTTTGGGATAGGTGGTGGAGTTAAGAGCAATATTTTGGGGGCAGGGGGTGGATCTCACAAAGTACATTCTCAAGGGTGGGGAGAATTACAAAGAAACTTCTTAAGGGTGGGGGAAATTATAAAGAACCTTCTTAAGGGTGGGAGAAATTGCAAAGTACATGGATCTGTTAGGGTGTGGCAGAAACAAATCACAATGGTGGAAAGTCATCAGTTAAGCTATTTTCACTTGTGTGGATCTTCAGTTGCTTCAGGCCATCTGGATGTAAACGTGCAAGTCACTGGGGATATGATGGCTTAGCTTGGGCTCAGAGGCCTGACATATTTGATATGTTATAGCATATATATTTATACATTTTATATCTATATATGGAATGGTTTATATTTATATACAACATGTATACTTTATTTTGTGATGTGTACTCTCGCCATTCGTGTATGATATTCTACTGACATCTTGGTGCAATAAAACAGGAAAAGGAAATTAAAAATGTAAAGATGAGAAAGGAAATAATAAAGCTATTTCTATTTGCACATGACAGGATTATTTACATGGAAAGTTTTATTCAGACTCTGGAACCAAGAAGTAAAAATTAGAAATAAGGCATAATAAAAGTTAAATAAATTCAGTTGTATGTTTATATACTGACAAATATCATTTTAAACTTAAAAAACATTTTCATGTATAATTCTCTGAAAAAGCCTAAAACACTCTAGAATAAATTAACAGAACATGTGCAAGATATTATTATCAAAAGTATGTAACATTGCTGAGAGAAAGTAAAGAAGCCATACATTAATAGGGTAATGAACCATTGATTGACAGACTGATTATTAAGATAATATTTGTTCCAGAATTCACCTATGGATTCAAAGCTATCACTTTCAACATACCACTAATCATTTTATAGAAATTAACAAAGGTATTCTAAAAAGTTTTATGAGAATGTTAATGATCCATAATAAATTATTAAAATAAATTTGGAAGAGTTAAAAATGATCTGATTTCAAGAATTGTATAAGGTTAGTGCAATTAAGAGGGTGTGATTTGCATATTAAAATAGGCATATAGGTTAATGAAACAAAAGAGGGATTTAAGAAAAAGAAACTCTCATATGTGGCCAATTAACTTTTGACCAAGGTTTTGAGGAAATTAAGTGGTAAAAGGAAAGTCTTTTTAACAGTTGTGTTGGAACAACTAAATATACATATAGAAAAAGTAAATTTTGACTCCTATCTCACAAAACATATAAATATCAACTCAAAACTATTAAGCAGAGATCTAAATGTGAAGGTTAAAATAATAAAACTTTTAATAGAAGAGAAATCAGAAATCTTTATTAACTCAGAGTGTGAAAAGATTTCTTAGTACATAAAAATTAGGAATTAAAAAGAATACCCTTAATTTTGTTGAAATCAATTTTTTTTTACTCTTAAAAGACAGCATATAAAAGAGTAAAGGCAAACTATGAAATGGGATAAAATATTTGCAATGACAAATTTCAAACAACAAACTTTTATCCAGTATATATCAATAGTCCTTATAACTCAATAATAGAAGATTAAAAACAACCTATAATAAAATGAGAGATCTCACAAAAGAAGATACACAAATGTCCATTTAACACATGAAAACAGCATTAGGAATCAGGGAAATGCAAATTACAACTTCAAAGAAATATCTCTAAATAGTCACAAAATAGCTAACATTTTAAAAGACCAAAAGTACACCGTTTTGATGAGGGCATGGGATAAGTGAAATATTCATATGATGCTAGTATAAATGTAAAATGGCATGATCACTTTGACAACTCTTGGCAAGTGTTTGAGAAATTTAAATATACACCTACTATATAATTCAGCCATTCTACTCCTAGGTATTTAAGAGAAATATAGGTATACAAATATATATCCACATAAATACTTGTGTAAAGATGTTCAACCTCCATTATTCACCATAGTCAAAACCTGGGAACAATGCTAAGTCTTACCAACAAATGAATGAATGAGCTGAGTTATATGTATGGAATAGAATACTTGTTAGAAATACATAGCGGAGGAAAACTGTTACACATAGTAATAAATACCAATTTCAAAAGTATGTGAGTAAAAGAAGCAAGACAGAAACAAGTACACACAATACAATTTAATTTGTATATAATTCCAGAAAGTACAAACTAATTTATAGTGACAAAACGATCTATGGTTTCCTGGACTTGAGATTGAGGGAGTCATACACACTTCCAAAAAGAAAGAACATTTTTAGAGGTGATAGATTCTTTATATGGATTGTGGTCATGTCTTCATGGGCATGTACTTCTGGTAAAATCAATCACAGAAATCATACAATTTAAATAGATATGGTACATAAACTTACACAGTATTTAAATCACACTTCAATAAAATTAATTAAACAAAAATTTTAAAACTTGAGTGTAAACCTCACTCATAAAGGAAACTGAACTGAGCCACCTGAGTGTAATCATAATAGCACTGGGTAAAATATGAGAGCACTGTGTGATTGTTGTTATGGAATACAACCATATTGTCCAAAATAAACCGGGCACATGCAATGTATGAGGTGCTATGCTCTAAATGTGATGAAACATGACAAAAAACAGAAACTCTAAAAGTACTTTCTGGAAACATCGGTGACTTCACATGACTAAAAACTCCCCAGTCCTTTTCCTCAAATCTTGTATACCAGCTAAGGGGCTGGAAATATATACATACCAGCCCCCAAATTGGTGTACACACACACACACACACACACACACACACATGTTTTTCATGAATATATATGTATATTTCATGAATATATATATTTATATATTATATAAATTAGAATATATGTTTTTCATGAATATATAAAAATATATATGAATATATATATCCATGAAAAACATATATATATATCTCTCTCTCTGCTATAAGAGAGTTCTTAACTAATTAAAATCTGGAAATCTGGAAGCAAAAGCACATGGCTGCCCAGAGGAAAGATATACTTCCAGGTAAACAAGACGGAGAAGTGATCATGGAAGAGCTGACACTGTGCAGAGATCTTAAAGACCGGTGAGGTACTGGGAAGCTTGAGGGAGAATAGTCAGACAAGAAAGCCATAAAGAGTTATTGAAAAAAAAATAAAGGCAACCAAGAGACTGGGTTCTGCAGGGAAGGAGGAGCTAAGGGAGAAAGGTTTTGGGTGACTGTATCCCAGCTTCTGTTTGATTAATCTGTGCCAATATCTTCTGTTATTTATTTTTAAAATTTGCTACATCTCAGAAATGCATTAACCGTACCATTTTCAATTTAAAATGGGTGTATGGGCTCTGAAAATCGATACCGATATGCTCAACTAGGAAGCCCTGCCATTGGTAAAATGAAACTTCATACAGGTACATTGTCTCTTGAGTAACTCTATTATGGACCCAGTAATGCCTACCCAATTAATCACTGAGACTGAAACAGATTCACTGAGACAGAGAGCAGTCAAGCAGTGATGATTTAGATCAACCTTAGAAAGAGTTTTCAAAGAGCGTTAGGCCCACAGAAATCTTGTGGTCCATCAAACTTGCATTAATCCTACCAGCCCTTCACTGGGCCCTCAGTGCTCTCAAGCATCCATGAATTTGCCGGCTCCCTTTCTGTCCCTGTTCACCACTGCAATGCTTCAAAGATTCCCCAGGCACTTCTCACACTAGACATCTTTGCTTCCTACTTCACGTAAATAGAGGTTTGCAGGCCTAAATTTACTCAATAAACTTGTCCAGTCTGTTTTCAAAATTCTCTTGATTTATAAGAGAAGTCTCTTCTCTTGCCTAAGGTTAATTTGTTCCTCTGACTTTTTCTGACTTCTTTAAGATTTTGTACCCTATGTTAACTGTTTCACCTCTTTTTCCAGTTCTGTGTTTTCTGTTACCGTTAAGCCATTCAATGAAATCACATTGCTGTCATTTTAAAAATAAAAAGCAAGAGTTACAAAAAAAAAAAAATCAGAAAAATACCCTTTCTTCTAAATTGTATTTTATTCAAATGTTTTAAAATAAGTGTATTAATATAAATTTTGAGGTATAGTAAGGCCAACAGATCAGCAACTCATTGCCATTGAAAAGAGCTTATTACTCACAGTTCCCAAGAGGAGGTGACACACCATGCCACACATAGGAAAGTGCTAGACTGGGCCATGGGGCAGAGGGCAGAGGGAGAGCTGTGGGCAAAAGCCTGTATTGTGGTTTCCACATGAAGGGAAAGATGAGACAGAGTAAGCAGGTTTAGGATTGGCTAGTTGAAGTAATTTCAGCAGGCTCTGGGGTGCCGGGACTATTCCTAGTTGTCTGGCACCGGCCCTGGATGATTAGAGCAGGTGGATTGTGACCAAGAGTGTGTACACTCAGTACAAAATGTGATTGTGGCGTGGGCTCTGGATTGGTTGGTTTGTATTTGAAAAACATGTCTCAGGAAAACTGCTCTAGAGAAGTGTGTGAAGGAACCATGAGAGAGGCAGAAAGCTAGGACAAGGTGACTTGGGTGTATTATCACGTTATCCAAAGCAAAGAGTATCCAGCATATGTGTGGAGGGCAAATGTTAACACACAATTTACAGAAGGAATTTACATGGTTAGTACATCCATCTACCATGTGAAAATTTTTGTTCTCTTCAAGATAGAAGCACTTGAGGTAGCTTTTTATTTAGTATTTCTATTTCTTGCTCACTACTCAGCAACAATAAATTTTCTTTGGGGCTATAAAGACTTTGAAGTTGATATAAGGTCTGCAATGAGTTCTTAAATGTCTCTCCAACTTTGTCACTGCTCTTGCTCATAGCCACTAGCTCCCTTCAGGCGCTTGTTATCTCTTGTCAGAACTATCTTAATTGCCCTGTAAACATTTTCATGCATCTAGATTCCACCCTGCAAAACCTATACCCTGACCTATCTAGCATTCTAAAGTACACATTTCATGGTCCTCTTCATTGTCTATTACAGGCTACAGAATACACACTCCAGCCTCATAGTTTTCCAGTCTCTCTCCATCCACCTGATACCCTTTGATGTACTTTCTACAATTTAGCCACATTAAGTGATCTAAAACTCAAGTGCTCAATTTTGCCCCCATGCGTATATACACATAGTTAGCTTTTGTGTGGGAAACCACTCAGCGCCCCTGAGACCACTACTCTTTTGTTAATGTGATAGGCTGACTACATTGATGGCCCAGATCTTCACTTCTCCCATCATAAGTGAGGAACTCTGTCTTACACATTGGCCCTCAGATTCACCATGTGACATATAGCCAACCTTGGAAGCATGGGAGAATATAGGGGAGACTGTAAACTGCCCAGCTGACCCAAGGACTTGTGAGAAATTATTAATAATAAAATTAATGAATGGCTGCCACATAAAGCCACTAATTTATACTGTGGTTTCTTACAAGATGATGCCTAACTGAAAATTAATTTTACATAGACTAGGACCTCTCAAATTCTATGTGTTAATCATCTTTATGTGCCCAGTATTTGGCAGAAAGTAGCTGCTCAAATGTGTGATGAGCCAATCAATCAATAGATGAAATATTACTAATACCCGCGCCTCCTCTTTCCTATTCTTTACTCCTAGTAATTTTTACCCCTTGCATTTGATCCCTTTCAGAGGTTTAAAAATAATAGATACATTACTGCAATATATGAATCATGTTATCATAAACATAGATTGTCATAAAAATAAATCTAAAGAAGTATTGAAAATCATCATTGGTGGTTCTTGTAAGGCCCAAGTACATATTATCAACAGCTTGTGCTTATTCTAATGTTTTGTTTTGTAACTATAATGACATTGCACATAATGAAATTGTAAAATTCAAGATGGTGTTACCATTTCTGAAACGGCAAGACATTTTAAACTAAATCATGAATAGATATGAATTTCCATGAATTTAAGCTATAGGCCCTATCTACCTTCAACTCAAATACCAGGTTATTTTATGGAAATCGGAAGAGAAAAATATTCAGGAGTTTCCTAGTAGCTCTCTTCACAAATTAACTTGTAATGATTCTTAAGAACTTGCCCTAGAACATAATCTCTATTCTACGTTAGTTATTCAAACATTAGCCTCTCCTATTTTAATGAAATTACAATAGAATTTTGAGCCCTTGTTGAAACACGCCATAAGATTACTAATGACAATTTTTAAGTTATCTAACCAGTCAAGCATTCAGCAATCCACAAATTTGGCTGTTTATTATTGAACTGCATAAACCGTAGTGTATTATCATATATTTAATTTCTGAAATATCATGACAATATAAATAACATACAAGAAAAAAATGTTTTTTAGGAATACATGGAAGATTAGTTTCCTTTTGCCTATCTGGTGTGCACTAATTCTTACGTATATTAATTCAACAAATATTTTGAGGACCAAATATGTTTGAGATAATGCCAGCCAAGGTGAAAAACACATGAGTTTTGTGGAAAATAGAGCTTTTTAAATAATTACAATCCCATGAGTGCTAGTTTGGATGTATATAAAAATTTTAAGAAACTGGAGGAGAGGTTAGTGCACATTTCTAGGGAAATCCTCACAAAAGAAATGGTTTTGGGAGCAGGTGTTCCAGACAGCCGGATCTCATAGGTAGACAAGGTGTAAAATGGCATTCTGAGACAAAGACAATGGCATATTTAATGTCAAAGACACTACGAAGTGTCTACTGGTTCTCAGAAGAGAGTTCTCCTTGACTATGGAGTCAAGTTTATGGATGAGCAGCAGCAGCATCGCCAGGGAGTTTGTTAGAAATGCACATTCTCTGGACCCATCCCAGTCTTGCTGAATCAGACTCTGGTGAGGCAGAAAAATCTGTGTTTAATAATTTTCCACGTGGTTATTGAGCACGTTAACATTCAACAAGTATGACTATTGGAAAGTAGTTCCAAAGCATAAGGTGTACCAAAATCATGTGACACTCTAGAGTGTTTCAAAATACCAACTTTTGATTCTTACCCCAAAGTTTCTGATCCGGTAGGTCTGGTTGAACTTGGGAATTGCGTCTCTAACACGTTCCCAGATTATGTCAAGGCTGCAGATCCATTAGGGGTGTGAGTAGCTGATGTTGAATTTAAGTGCCATTTGAGGCCAAATTATGAAAGAAGTATGTGGGTGGTAGGCAGAATTTTGAGATGTCCTTTACATTTCCAGAGCTTTGGTGTATATAACCCTTCTCCATGTTATGCAATTAAGTACTATTCTCAGTACTGTTTGAAGGGTTTTAAAGGTGTAATTATGTGATCCCAATCACTTGAATTTTAAATAAGAATATTTTTCAGATAGTTCAAAATAAATCAGTTGAGCACATTAAATCTAGACGTAGATGTTGGAAAATGAAGATGTTAGAGATTTATAATTAAAGATCCATGCCATTGGAGTGTCCCAGTATCAAGGAATGCAGGTAGTTTCTAGAAGCTTACCAAGTGATTGTCTCAGTTGTACAACCACAAAATACTGATTTTTTGTTGTTGTCGTCACCAAAAACAAAAATGAGATTGGAACTAGTGAGAGCCGAAGCCAGCTGGACTTCCTGGGTCTAGTGGGGACTTGGAGAACTTTTCTGTCTTACAAGACGTTTGTAAAATGCACCAATCAGTACTCTGTAAAAACACACCAATCGGCACTCTGTAGCTAGCTGGAGGTTTGTAAAATGGACCAATCAGCACTCTGTAAAGTGGACCAATCAGCAGGAAATGGGTGGGGACAAATAGGAGAATAAAAGCTGGCCACCCCCAGCCAGCAGCTATAGCCGGTTGGGTTGTCTTTCACACTGTGAGTAGTTTCTTCTTTCACTCTTCACAAAAAATCTTGCTGCTGCTCACTTTTTGGGTCTGTGCGACCTTTAAGAGCGGTAACATTCACTGGGAAGGTCTGAGGCTTCATTATTGAAGTCAGCGACACCACGAACCCGCCGGAAGGAACCAGTTCCAGACACACTTTAAGTTTTTTTTTTTCCTCCCCCCCAGAGCCTTTAAGTATTAACTCAGTTGTGCTGACACCTCAATTTCAGCCCTGTGATTCCCTGGGCAGAGAGGCCAGCCATGACACACCAGATCTCTGACCTCCAGAAGTGTTGTTGTTTTAAGTCACTGAGTTAGTGGTAAGTTGTTACACAACAACTGAAAACAAATACAGACTATAAATGTCAGCCTTTAAATAGTTTGCATTTCAAGATCAATCCATAAATATTGGAGAGTTATTAAATGTTTTTAAGCAAATGTAAGATTTTTGTTTGATTTTTTTCTAGACAGGGTCTTGCTCTTGCTCTTTCATCCAGGCAGGAGTTCAGTGGCTTGATCATGACTCACCACATCCTTGCCCTCTTAGGCTCAAGCAGATCCTCCCAGCTTAGCCTCCCAATTACCTGGGACTACAGGCATAAGCTACTGTGACTGGCTAATTTTTAAAATTTTTGCAGAAATGGTGTGTCCCTCTGTTGCCAAAACTGGTCTTGAACTTCCGGGCTCTCATGATCTTCCCATCTTGGCCTCTCAAAGTGCTGGTATTATAGGTGTAAGCCACTGTAACCAGCCTGAAAGTATGTTTGTTTTTGCTTGATTTGAAAAAGTCTGAGTCCTCTGACCACAAGAGAAACGGTTGATAAAAGGTTTAAAGGAGGCAAGAGTGGAGGTGAGGAAATAAGCTATAAAGCCATTAGGAAGTAACTGAGAAATATCTGAAGGTAGCAAGGAGCAACGGACATATCAGAAACAGGAAGAATTCTTTATTTTAGAGACTCACTATGAAAGATGAGAGAGAGACAGGGGAGCAAGGTAACTTCCAGGGTTTGTAGATTGGGTGAATGTCAGAACCTAGTGAGAACAGGAGCTTTAAATAAATTAGAAGAGAACCTTAATGAAATTTCAAATTAATAATGTATTATTATTATTATTATTATTATTATTGAAAGTCTTTGGACAGAGGAAATTAGAAAAAGCAAGACAAGTTAATTGTTTTCCCCCAAGTAAGGGTTTAACACAGATAGGAAAATTATTTTATATGACCTATTACTAATGCAATAGTATGTACCTTTCTTTCCAATGATTAATTTTTCATCAAAATATGTGATTTACGTTTCCTTAATTTGATTAAAGATCAGTGTTTTTTTCTCTAGGATAGTAATATGTAGGTACTTAGTACTCAGATGTTAAACAATTGAACTGAGAAAGTCCCAAAATAAATGTCTGTGCAAATGAGCCATATGCCCCTGGGTTAAAGGACAATGACACAGTCTTAACCAGTCATGCAGTTTCTAGCTTGTACCCTGATAAAGGAAAGAGCAAAGAAAGTTGTGTTTAATAGTATATTCTTCAACGAAGTGTCACTTTTTCCTCAATGTGTCCTCTGAGTGAGCTCATTAAAATCATGTTTTGCTGCAATGTCAGCACACCAAGTTGCTAACTTTCATGTTGCCTTACCACATGGTACAAAAATGAATTCTGCCATAGGATAAACTTAGGTCTTAAAGGCTTTATATCATGGAGTATAATGTATACACTTCTTTTGCAATCCATAGTTTTAACATCTCTAGCTCTCCCTTTTATGTTATTAGCACTCACTCATATCACATGTGGATGGGAAGTAAATACATTGAAATGGCGTAACTACTGCTGTATTGCGGAAATCCAGAAAAATAACTACCTTACTAAATATATCTGAACCTCTCAGTTCTACTCTGTGGAAATTGGTATAGTGTCACACAGTTTTACATTCTTAACTACTACTAAAAGACTATGCTTGACAAATACCATTCAGCCCCTCAAATTATAAAAGCAATGTTTGATTTCAACAAGTTGAAATATACACTATACATATGTATAAAAAGCAATATTAATAATCACCCCTCCCTTTCATACATTTCTCACATGACCATTGAAACCAATGCTAAGAATATGTTGCATACATTTGCATAGCTTTCTCCTTGCTCATATATAGTTGATATATACATGGTTGATAAGTAAATGGTTTAAAGAGTAATGAAATTGTCTTGATCCTCATAAATATACATACGACTCATTTAATGGATGACCTTTCATCTTAAGCTATACCATGAAGCCTAATGCAATAGTTACTTGATTTGCTATGTTCTGAAATACGTAATACCTGAATAATATTGACAGAAAGACACATGAATAAATAAAATAAATAGACATGCTTTTAATTTATGATAAATTATCTGTTTGTTTAATTGAGCTCTTTATTTATTTATTTATTTATTTTATTTTTTTTTAATTATGATTATACTTTGAGTTCTAGGGTACATGTGCATAACGTGCAGGTTTGTTACATATGTATACTTGTGCCATGTTGCTGTGCTGCACCCATCAACTCGTCAGCACCCATCAACTCATCATTTACATCAGGTATAACTCCCAATGCAATCCCTCCCCTCTCCCCCCTCCCCGTGATAGGCCCCGGTGTGTGATGTTCCCCTTCCCAAGTCCAAGTAATCTCATTGTTCAGTTCCCACCTATGAGTGAGAACATGCGGTGTTTGGTTTTCTGTTCTTGTGATAGTTTGCTAAGAATGATGGTTTCCAGCTGCATCCATGTCCCTACAAAGGACACAAACTCATCCTTTTTGATGGCTGCATAGTATTCCATGGTGTATATGTGCCACATTTTCTTAATCCAGTCTGTCACTGATGGACATTTGGGTTGATTCCAAGTCTTTGCTATTGTGAATAGTGCCGCAGTAAACATACGTGTGCATGTGTCTTTATAGCAGCATGATTTATAATCCTTTGGGTAATTGAGCTCTTTATTTCAGTTGTTATGAAATAGAAATATTTGGTTTAATTAATTTATGTGCATGTGGGAATTCTCTAATAGCTGATGAGAGGAGTTCTGAAAAGCTACCAGCTTTTACTATATGCAACCCTGGAACATTTCCTCAGTTAAACTTTATTATTTATAAACTTGACAACAAAGGTGTAAATAAAATGACAATGGATTTACCAATGGATTACTGTTTGCACTGTGAATAATTTAGAGTAATTTATTATGCTCTATCAAATTACAAAAAATATAACAGGTATGGAGAAGAAGAGGATTCTCTTCTATGCAGTGTGTTGTTTATAATGTCATTTTCAAAACTAACTGCAAAGTAATTAAGAAATCTGACATATATACTAAAATTTTGCCAATAAAACAGAATTTCTAAATTCATCTATTGATAATTGAAATGTATAAAACATAACTTTATTTGCTATAAAATTGAAAGCCACATTTACAATAAACTTTATAGCTGAATCAAAATAATGTCACAGCAAATAAACCTAACTGCAGCAAAGAATTTATGCATTGTAATTATACTGTCATTATTCTTACCTTGTCTTCAGAAGTACTTCCTACAAACTTTGGAACATTGTAGTGCAGTGTTTATAAGAAGAGCTAGACAAAAAGGTTTCCTTATCTCTGTGTAGATTGTGGTGTTCCTTTACTGGATAACCTCAGATACATCTTGATCTACTAGTTTATTAAGTGATACAAGCTATAACTAATTTATTGACAAACTTATCTTTTTCTCTTTCTTTTTATGATTTTTTTCTGATTTTGAAGCGTATTCATGTCAAAAGTTATGTAGACAGAACTTTTCAAAGATGTAATTCTTTCAAATTTAGTACATTTAATGCTTATGTATTTTTGCCAGTATAAATGTTAAATGCACAAAGAAAACCAGTGTTCAATTTAAGAATCCAATTAAGAAATATTTACAGAGTCAATAACAGAAAAAATATTTGTCACAATACTGTAGAGATAAGTTGCCAAGTGTGGTCCCCACAAAACCTTGGTACTCCACATATACCTTTCCCAGGAGAACAGCCAAGTGACAATTTGCTATCTGTAGAACAGAACATCTGACCCTGTCCAACCCCCAGCAGCCAAGTAATAACCTTGCAAAGCCTTGGTTCTCTGTACAAACGTTTCTCAGGCTAGGAGGCAAGCCTCTGTCCAGGCATATCTGTGCAGCATAGTCTCTGGCCCTGTCATCCAGAGAAGCTGAACAGCAACACCACAGACCTCACTCAACCCTGGAGCCCAGAATGCAGCTGTGTCCATCTAAAGATTTCAATTGGCAGTACCACCCAGCCAGGGAAGACAACTTGCAATCCTGCCTAATCAGAGGATGTGGTGAAGACAAGTCAGTAGCTTTGCCTGACTGTGGAGTCCAGCCAGTGGTCTTACTGGTCTGTGGAGCACTGCTAGCAGTTCCACTCCACCTCAGAGCAAGACAGTGGCCCTGCTCAACTGAGAACCTGGCAGCAAAGTCTGTTTGTCCGGGATTGCTACCAACTGACCTATCTAGAATCCCACGCTAGTCTAAATAGTGAAGATCCATCTCTACCAAGAACATCTGCAAAGGCTGATAGAGGTGGCCATTTTCTTAAATGTTCAGACACCAATGAGAGGACCCAAGGATTACAAAACATCAGGGAGACATAACACCATAAAAAAAAAACCTAGTAAATCTCCAATAATAGAACCTGAAAAAATGAAAATCAGTGAAATTACTGACAAATAATTCAAAATAATCCTAAGAAGGTCAGATAATTGTCGTAAATGATGGCTAGAAAATTAAATAAAACCTGGAAAACATTTCATTAACATAATGAGAAGTTTGACACAAAAAATAAAAAAAAATTCTAGATACAAATATTAAAATAAATGAACAACAAAACAAATTAAAAGGATGCTTAAGAAAGCAAACTTGACCAAGTAAAAGAAAAAATCAGGGAGCTTGAAGAGAGAACATTTGAAATTATCCTAAGGGGCAATAAGAAAAAAAAAAAGGTTTTTGGAAATTATGGGCACTATCAAGAGCACTAACTTTTGCATCATTCCATTCCTGAAGGAGAAAAGAGAGAAAAAGGCCCACAAAGCATGTTTAAGAAAATAATGGCTAAACATTTCCAATATCTGTGGAAAGAGAACAATCTCTACATACAGGAAGCTTGACCTCTTCAATCAGATTAAAACCAAAAAGGAGTTCACCAAGATGCATCACAACCAAACCTGCAAAAACCAAAGGCAAAAAAAAAAAAAAAAAAAAAAAAAAAACTGAAAGCAGCCAAATATTAAAAATACATATCACATACAAGGGGGTTCCAATATGGCTATCAGCAGATTTTTCATCAGAAACTCCGTAAGCCAGGAGAGAGTGAGATAATATATTCAAAATGCTGAAGGTGAAAATTGCCAAGCAAGAGTACTTTATTTCTCATAGCTGTCCTTTAGTAATAATGGAAAAATAAGTTTCTCAGGCAAACGAAAGCTAAAGGTGTTCATCACTATTTGACTTGCCTTACAAGATTTACCAATGGAAGTTATTTAACCTGAAATAAAAGACTACTAATTAATAATGTAAAACATGGAAGCAAAAATCTCAGTGGTGTTAGTAATGCAGAGTCACATTCAGAATACTCTAATAATATAATTTTGGTGTGTAAAACAATTTTATCTCTACTATGTGAATTAAAAGACCAAAATATTGAAAACAACTGTAACTACAATAAATTGGTAAGGGATACAAATTATTAAAAGATGAAAATGTTGATATCAAAACCATGAAATTAGGGGGAAGGAATGAAAGTATACAGTGATTGTATGCAATTAGAGTTAAGTTGTTATCTGTTCACAATAGATTAGTATAAGGTATTTTATGTAAAGCCTCATAGTAACCACAAAAAACCTATGATAGTTGCACAAAACATTTTCAAAAATGATTCAAAGCATATCACCACAGAAAACCATCAAAACCATCAGAGCATAGAGATGGTAAGAGAAGAAGAAGAGAAAAACGGATCTACAAAACAACAACAAAAATAAAAATGGCAATCAGAAGTTCTTACCTATCAATAATTACTTTAAATGTAAATGGAATACATTCTCCAATCAAAAGATATAGAGTGACTGAATGAATAAAAAACAAGACCCAATTAGATTCTGCCTTCAAGAGACTCACTTTACTAGTAAGGGCACTAAGACTGAAGGTGAAGAAATGTATAATGATACTTCATGCAAATGGAAACCAAAAGACAGGAGAGGTGGCTATACTTATATCAGACAAAACACACTTAGTTCAAGAACTATAAAAAGAGAGAAAAAACTCATTATATGAAGACAAAAGGGTCAATTTATGAAGAGGACATAATCATTGTAAATATA
Source organism: Macaca nemestrina (assembly GCF_043159975.1). Lineage (NCBI taxonomy): Eukaryota > Metazoa > Chordata > Mammalia > Primates > Cercopithecidae > Macaca > Macaca nemestrina. The sequence goes on along the minus strand of NC_092137.1, from coordinate 115,182,040 downwards.
AATGTACTCAACATTGGAGTACCTAAATATATAAAGTAATGTTAAGTGAACTGTAGAGAGAAATAGACTGCAGTACATTAATAGTTGGATCTCAATACCCCACTCTCAACAATGAATATATCACCTAGACAGAAAACCAACAAGGAAACATTGGGCATAAATTATACTTTGTATCAAATAGATCCAATATACATATTCAGAACATTCCATTCAAAAGTAACAGAATATACATTTTTTTTCCTCAAGCATACAAGGAACATTCTACAAGATAGATTGTAGGTTCAGTCACAAAGCAAATCTTAAAAAGTTTGCAGGGTTTGAAATCATATCAAGTATCTTTTCTGATCACAGATGTATGAAACTAGAAATTAACAATAGGAAGAAATTTGGAGAATAAACATATGTGTGGAAATTAAATAAGTTACACTTTAACAACCCGTGGATCACAGGATAAATAAAAAAAATTTTAAAATGCCTTGAGTCAAATAAAAATAGAAATACATTCTACCAAAGCTTATTCAATGCAGCAAAAGCAATTCCAAGAGGGAAATTTTTAGCAACAAATGCCTATTTCGAAAAAGAAGATCTCAACGAATTTAATGTTACACCTCAAGAATCTAGGAAAAGATTAATATGGGAAGTGCTTGGCCCTGCTGCCATGGGGTGGAGAATCACAGACACCAGGATGGGCACTGCCGCTGCCTCTGCCACCATGAGTGATCAGCAGTTGGACTATGCCTTAGACCTAATGAGGCGCCTACATTCACAGCAAATTGAGGAAAAGCTCAGCGACCTGATTGAACTGATCCCTCATCTATGTGAAGATCTCCTGTCTTCTGTTAATCAGATACTGAAAATTGCCAGAGACAAGGAAGTAGAAAAGGATTACCTTTTGTGTGACTGCAACAGAGATGGGGATTGCTGTACGTCAAGATCAAAGGCTGTTGAGATTCATATTGTGGACTGTCAGAAGGCACAGCACCTTCTCTCCCTGAGAATGAAGTCAGATGGCCGCTCTCTGCCATTTCTGAACCTACCTTCCATCATACATTGCTATCCAAACTCTTCATGTTTCCATAGAGACCGTGTGTTTTTTCTTCACGTGGGCCCCTGCCCCTGTTTTCCTCCCAGTCCCGAAACTTATAAGCATAAAATACATTGTTAGCCTCCCTTCCCTCCCATCTTTTTGTTACATTGGTGTAAAAAATGTATAACAAAAAAGTTATGAACTAAAAAAAAGATGAATATATTAAACCCCAAGTTAGCAAAGGGAAGAAAATAACAGAGATTAGAACAGAGATAAATGTAATAGAGAGTAGAAAAATAATAGAAAAAAATCAACAAACCAAGAGTTGGTTTTTTGAAAAGACAAAATCACCAAATCCTCAGCTAGACTATCTAGGAAAATAGGAGCTATCAAAGCTGGACAAGGATACTACAAGGAAAGAAAATTATAGACCAATATGTCTGATGACCATAAATGCAAAAATTATCAATATTAGGAAACCAAATTGAACAACACATTATAGAATAATTGACCACGATTTTAGGTGGGAATTATCTCTGGGATCCAAAGATAGTTCAATATAAACAATTCAATAAATGTGATATGCCACATTAACAGAATGAAGGACGCAAACCATATGATCATTTCAATAGATGCAGAAAAAGCATTTGACAAAATATAACACTCTTTCATAATAATTCTGTACAGATTAGATATAGATTAAATATACCTCAACACAATAAAGACTATAAATAACAAATACTAATTAACATTATAGTCAGTGATGAAAAGAAAGTAAAATGCTCTTCTGCTAAGATCAGGGTCAAGACAAGGATGCTCACTCTCACCACTTATTTTCAACACAATACTGGAAGTCCTGGCTAGAGCAATTAGGCAAGAGAAAGAAATAAAAGGCATACTAATAGGAAAGTAAGATGTGAAATTGTCTGTTTGCTGATTACATGATCTGTTAAAAAGGAAACCTTAAGGATTCCACCAAAAAATTGTTAGAACAGTTAAACTAATTCAGTAAAGTTGCAGGATACAAAATTCACATACAAAATATACATGCTATGTTTCTATATAATAATAATGAACTCGCAGAAAAAAAAATCTATTTACAATAGCAGCAAAGATACTTAGGTGCAAATTTACTTAGAGGTGAAACACATATATGCTGAAAATTATAAAACACTGATAAAAGAAATTGACTAAAACACAAATAAATGAAAAAAAAGTCCCATGTTTATGGACTGAAAGAATTAATAGTGTTAAAATGTATATATTACCCAAGTGATTTAAAGAGTCAATGCAATCCCTGTCGAAATTGCATGGCATTTTTCAAGAAATAGAAAAAGCAATGTTTAAAGTTGTGTGAAACTATGAAATAATGTGAATAGCCAAAACAACCTTGAACAAAAAGAACAAAGTTAAAGGTATTGCACTTCATGAATTCAAAAGTTATTGTAATTAAAACAGCATGCTACTGGCATAAAAATAGAGACATCAATGAATGAAACAGGAAGAAAGCTCCGAACCAAACCAACACACTTATGGTCGATTGATTTTGGACAAGTATGTCAAGAATACTCAACAGGAAAAAGAGAGTGTCTTCAATAAATTCTGTTGACACTACTCAACTTTATACCATAAGGCTACAGTAGTAAAAACAGCATGGTACTAGTATAAAAGCATACGCATAGACCAATGAAATATGATAAAAAACACAGTAAAAAGATACACACCTACCACTGTCTGATCTTTGACAGAGGTGACAGAAATAAGCAATGGGGAAGTAATTCTCAATTCAATAAATGGAGCTGGGATATCTGGCTAGCCATATGCAGAGGAATGAAATTAGATCCTTACCTTTCACCACGTACAAAAATTAAATAAGATATATTAAAGATTTAAATGTAAGAGCTCTAACTGTAAAAATGTTAACAGAAAACCTAGGAAATACTCTTCTCAACATTGGCCTTGGCAAAGAATTTGTATTTGTGGCTAAGTTCCCAAACCCAATCGCACTAAAACCAAAAAATGATAAGTGGGACATAATTAAACTAAAGAGCTACAGTACAGCAAAAGAAACTATCAGCAGAGTAAACAAGCAACCTATCGAATAGGAAAAAATATTTGCAAACTATACATCCAACAAAGGTCTAATGTCCAGAACCTATAAGGGACTTAAACAAATCAACAAGCAAAAAAACCATTAAAAAATGGTCAATGGATATGAAGAGACACTTCTCAAAAAAGACATCAACTAGCCAAAAAGACATAGAAACAGCCAACAGACATTTGAAAAAATGTTTATCATGTCTAATCGTCAGAGAAATGCAAATCACAACCATGATGAGATACCATTTCACACTAGTCAAAATGACTTACATTAAAAAGTCAAAAAAAAATAGACTTGGGTGAATTTGTGGAGAAAAAGAAGTACACACTGCTAGTGGGAATATAAATTAGTTCACCCACTGTGGAAACCAGTTTGGTGATTTCTCAGAGAACTTAAAACAAAGCTACCATTCAACCCAGCAATCCTATTACGGGATATATACACAAAAATTATACCAAAGAGACACAAGCACTTGCATGTTCATCACAACATAATTTACAATAGCAAAGACATGGAATCAACCTAGGTGCCCATCAACGGTGGATTTAGATAAAGAAAATGTGGTACATATACTACACAGAATAGTATGCAGTCATAAAAAATAATGAAATCATGTCCTTTGCAGCAACAGGGTTACAGCTGGAGTCCATAATCCTAACTAAGTTAATGCAGGAAAAAAAAATTAAATACCACATGTTCTCACTCGTAAGTGGGAGTTAAACATTGAACACACATGGACAGAAACATGGGAACAAGAGACATGTGGGCTACTGGAGTGGGGAGGAAATGGGGCGTGGATTGAAAATCTACCTATTGTGCACCACATTCACTACCTGGGTGTAATATACCTATGTAACAAATCTATACATGTACCTCCTGATTGTAAAATAAAAGTTGAAATTAAAACCAAAACAAAAAATTGTGTAGGCAAAATTGGATTGCCAATATGCAGAAGAATAAGATTGGACCCATATATTATACCATACACAAATATCAACTCAAAATGGAAGAAGACCTAAATATAAAACCTGAAACTGTTGAACTACTAGAAAAAAATATGGGACAACTTACACAGCATTAGTTGGGCAATGATCTTTTGCATATAACCTCAAGGGGTTGCATCAAACTAAAATGCTTCTGCACAACGAAGAAAACAATGAACAAAGTACAGAAGCAACCTACAGAGTGGATTAAAATATTTCCAAACTACTCATCTGATTAATAGTTAATATTCAAAATATATAAGAACTCAAACAACTCAATAACAAAAACAAACAAACAACCTGATTTAAAAAAAATAGGCAAATGATCTAAACAAACGTTTCTCAAAAGAAGACATTCAAATGACTAAGAGGTACTCAAAAAAGATTCTCAGCATCACTAACCATTAGGGAAATGCAAATTAAAACCACAATAAGATATCACCCCACACCTGTTGCATATTATCAAAATGATGAAAGATAACAAGTACTGGTGAGGATGTAAACAAAAAGGAATCATTGCACACTGTTCATGGGAATGTAAATTAGCACATACGGTATGCAAAATTGTGTGGAGGCTTCTTAAAAAACTAAATTAGAACTATCATGTGATCCAATAATCCCACTACTGAGTATGTATCCAAAGGAAAGGAAATCAGTATGTCAAAGAGTTATCTTTACCTCCATGTTTATTGCAGCACTATTTACAATAGCCAAGATGCAGATTCAACCTAAGTGTCTATCAATGGATGAATGAATAAAGTGAAAGTGGTATGTATATACACAATGCAATATTATTCAGCCATAAAAAGAATAAAATTCTGTTATTGGAGGCCATGTGAATGAACCTGGAGGACGTTATGTTAAGTGAAATAATCAAGACATTTTACCCTATAAATGTATACAATTATAATTTGTCAATTAAAATAGCATTATTAAAAATACTAAAGAGTACAGACTGTACCAATTCCTCTTCTTAACACTGTTATGTTAGACAGAGTAGCTTTAAGGGTCAGCTTTGCATGTTAAATTAAACTGTTAAATTCATTTAAAAAGTGTTCACATGTAGTCACATTTTATCATATTTCAAATTATTGCCCTGGACATAGTTGCATATTTTGTAAAACACAAACACCATTTTTAATTTTCATTAAAACAGCAATAATTCCCAAAGCAATAATTATTCAACAGAGTTCAGGAACAGACAAAGACAACAGCAACAATAGTAGGGAGGTAATGCAAAATGTATGCTGTGTTTTATAGTTCACTACAAAGTAAAGACAGTTTATTGTCTATAGGAGTATAGGTGATGCTGTCAGAAAAACTTGAATCGAAATATTGACTTGATGCCCACAACTGTATATATTTGAACCAATATAATGATTCCTTGGACTCTCAGTTTATACATACATAAATTGGAAATAACAGATACCTCTGAGAGTTGTTCTGACAATTATATAGGATGATGTCTATTAAGTACCTGATACATTGCAAGTTGTCAATATACATTAGTAATTTTATGTAATTGTGTATAATCCAAAGCGGTTTCTTCAGAGTTGCTGTCATCAAACTCTTGACCATTTAACAGAAATGTAGTTAAATGCGTATGATGCATAACAATGAGGTGAACTTTTCACAACTGAAGAAATGAGGAAATTATTGAAGGGGGAAGTAAGAGGAAAAGATATTGAAGGTAGCTTTTATTTTAGTATAACATAAAATATATACAATTCTAAAAATGTTCAAAAAAATACCTCTAATATTGAGGGAGTTACCTAATAAGTTACCTAATATTCACTTAATTTTATTAAAAATACTGATTATAAACACTAGATTGCATTCAACATATATTCATGATTTTCCTCATGTGCCAGGTATTGACAGACCCCAGCAGTTGCCTTTGATGCCTCCTACTCTCTCCTTCATACTAGTTCTAAGTCCTGTTCCAGGTCCTTTTCATTCTGTAGTTTCACATGCCCATGTCCTCCTTGTCATTCCACTAGTCATTGCTTCTGTTCAGACCTATTTCATCCAAACTTATAAAATTCATTCCCAGCTTCTGCAACTTTCATTATTATTTCTTCTAGTGTTTAAGTTGAACTGGTATTAGTTCAATAACATGAGTGAAATTATGTCAACTCTCTAAAACACAAGAACTTGCAAGGATTTTCCCAACACCCCCACAATAAAATCTATTTGTGTGATTTTTGTCTCTTTATCATTTGAGGAGACAAAATTAATTTTCCAATTTATTTCCTATAATTATGAGGAAAATAAAGTTTTTGATGAGCATGGGCTATGGGTGATTAGTCAGTGGTAATACTAATAGGAATAATGTGGTAAACACTAGAATAAATAATGTTGAAAGCTATGGAAGTTGCTGAGGGTAAACATTATAGTTTAGATAAAGTAGATATAGACTTGGTAGGGAAGTGAATGAGATCAACAGGAGCTGGTAACCCAGGGGGAAATGGAGGGAGTGATCATGTGACCCACATGTGTGCAGTGAGATGTCCATAAAGGTAGATTTAGTAATCTAGGAGGGTTATACTCAAATTTAGACTCCCAAAGTTAAGCAGTTCCACATTCCGTGGGTCTAGAATGAGGCCATAGGTTTACTTTCTGTGTTCTATAGACTGAATGTGTTCCTCCAAAATTCATATATTGAAATCCAAATCCCCAAGAGGATAATATTAGAAGGTAGGGCCTTTGGGAAGTGATTAGGTCATGAGGGTGAGGCCTTCATGATTGGGAATAGTGTCTTCATAAAAAGGCCCAAGAGAGCTAGCTAGTCCCTTCCACACTGTGAGGACAGAGCAAAAGGGTGCCATATATGATTCAGAAGATGGGCCCTAACCAGTGCTGATATAGTAACATAATGATGCTTTAAACTTGAACTTCCCTCCTTCCAGAACTGTGAGAAATAAATTCTTTATAAGCTACCCAGTCTATAGTATTTTTTATATCAATTAGAACCAAATAAGGCACAGAAGTTAAAACATCGTCTTCTCTTCCAGTCTCCAAGAAGAGAGACGCTTCCAAAATAGACCTAGTTCGTTTGCAAATCTCTACTGCAGCTCCTGAAGTGAAGGGACCGATTTAATGAATTTGGGAAATGAGGTGGGCATATGTGGTGAAGCCTCTTTTCTCTTCGTGATCTACTTGGTTGTGGTGAGCACACTCTGGTCTGCTCCTCAAGCCATACATTTTATAAATGCAGTTCTGCCCCATGCAGAGTCCACAGTTGTCCTGCATTGTCTGTGACTGAGATCAGAGAGTCTGTCTTTTTCTGGGGTCATTTGGAAGCTCATTATTTTTCAGATATCTAAGCCCCATCCTACAAACTAGTCCTTATTAGTAATAAGAGTTGTGTTTTTATGTTCCCCTAGCTTATTCTTTTGATTTATCTCAATAGGTTCAGAATTTGAAGAGTTCTTATTAATTTCTTGTATCTTCTAGGTAAAAAATTAATATATGATTGCTAGCTGAGTTGTATTCAATGTTAACATTTAGGAGAGATATTTTATATGTCTTTTAAGGCGTAAGTTTCTAGTCCTCCGAGGACTTAGGTCGTAATATGCCAGACCTAGAATAAAATGCATTCATTATGTGTTATGGGAAAGAATACCTTGTCAATTTGATGCTCCTTTATGGAAAATAAAATAGAATAAAATGTAACTATACCCTAGCTGCTTAAATTGTTTATTCTATAACATCTAGATTTATATAAAACAAAATATTGTAGAGAAAAAAATAAAACCTTAAAAATTCATATATCTAATCTATCAATATAGAAATGATTTTATTTCTGTTTTATCTTAGCCCAAACTTCATTACACAAACTGAAAACGTCTTTCCACAAAATAAATGTCCCAATAATTTGAAGGATGTCTAGGTATGTCTCAAGAAAGTGTAGAGAGGCACTATACTCTCTGTTGTCCAAATCATCCACAAAACTACAGGAACATTGTGGAGATACTGTGGGTTTTAGTCCATATCATGGCAATAAAGTGAATATCACAATAAAGTCAGTCACATAATATTTTGGTTTCCCAGTACATATAAAAGTTATGTTTATACAATATTGTAGTCTATTAAGTGTACAATAGCAGTATGTCTAAAAATGTACATACCCTAAATAAAAAATACTATATTGCCAAATAATGCTGACAATTATCTTAGCATTTCATGTGTTGTAATATTTTCGCTGGTGGAAGGGCCCTGCCTTGATGTTAATGGCTGCTGATGGATCAGGGTGGTGGTTGCTGAAGGCTGGGGTGTCTGTGGAAATTTCTTAAAATAAGACAAAAACAAAATTTGCCACATCAATTGACTCTTCCTTTTACAAAAGCTTTTTCTGTAGTGTAATTTGATGGCATTAGAGACCAAAATCTGGGTAGTGGCTATATTTGTTTCTATTTTGATGTAGTTGCCTGTAGGCCACTTAACTGACAATGAAGGGAAATCTGTTTGTTTATACTGACCAATATATATATACCATAAATATTTCTATATGCAAACATCTGTATCAATATTAAGCTAAAAACGCATTCACTCAGATATCACCAATGCTAATACACTTCCTTGTGGATCATTCTAGCATTCCCTTCTTTCTTGTCTTTATACTTTCACTGCAAGAGAGGGAAAACTGGTTCCGATCTTCCACCATCCATCTACATAAGTGTTTCATTTCAGTATGTATAAATAGAGTTGTCACACTTGTTAACGCATTGCCCCTGATGACAAACACATCTATAAAGTGGAATGTAATGCTTATGTACAAATTATTTTTATGGTGACAAAAGTGACTCCATCTTGGATGCTAATCTGCCATGTTGACTTCTGATTAGCCCTGGTCCCATGAATACCTCCTGGTTCCTACTTTATTGTCACTAATGTAAGAATATGTACTCACTATAAATCCTGCCTTTAGATCAAAGCAAGCTGTTGTTATCACACAAATTATAAGATGTGATGCACATAACATTGTTGCCAGTTCTAAATGTTTGCCTTTAACGATCTGGCTGGAGCACATATGCCCTTTCCCCGTGGTGTATAAACCCTGGGTCTGGGAAGTAACTGTGGGTGTATATACCTGTCTTGCAGCTGCCCAACACCACACTTCAGTCTGTAAGTTTCTGTCATAAAACACCCTTTACTGACAAACGGGATTTGTCTATTTTCTTTGGTTTCTTGGCTTCTTTGGCATTTGGGGTTTGCCTTGCATATGTAGCCCTTTCATGGAAGACTGCATTTATTTTTATGGACACCAATTATTTCAACAGGTATTTAGGTCAACATTTTTTTGACCCCTTTTATTGATGATGTTTCATACATTTTAAAAAACATATATATTTTTAAATAGTTCCATTCTACTTTCCATCCTGGGATCCCCTGACCATCAAAATGATTTTTTTCCTGGCTTTTTAATGATCACCATTCTAACTGGCGTGAAATGCTATCTCATTGTGGTTTTGATTTGCATTTCTCCAATGACCAGTGATGATGAGCTTTTTTTCATGTTTGTTGGCTGCAAAAATGTCTTCTTTTGAGAAGTGTCTGTTCATATCCTTCACCCACTTTTTGATGTTTTTTATTTTTTTTTCCTCGTAACTTTGTTTAAGTTCTTTATAGATTCTGGATGTTAGCCCTTTGTCAGATGGATAGATTGCAAAAATTTTCTCCCATTCTATAGGTTGCCTGTTCACTCTGATGATAGTTTCTCTTGCTGTGCAGAAGCTCTTTAGTTCAATTAGATCCCATTTGTCAATTTTGGCTTTTGCTGCCATTGCTTTTGGTGTTTTAGTCACGAAGTCTTTGCCCATGCCTATGTCCTGAATGGTATTGCCTAGGTTTTCTTCCAGGGTTTTTAAGGGTTTAGGTTTTATGTTTAAGTCTTTAATTCATCTTGAGCTAATTTTTGTATAAGGTGTAAGGAAGGGGTCCAGTTTCAGTTTTCTGCATATGACTTGCCAGTTGTCAGGAAACAACAGATCCTGGAGAGGATGTGGAGAAATAGGAATGCTTTTACACTGTTGGTGGGAGTGTAAATTAGTTCAACCATTGTGGAAGACAGTGTGGCAGTTCTTCAAGGATCTAGAAGTAGAAATACCATTTGACCCAGCAACCCCATTACTGTGTATATACCCAAAGGATTATAAATCATTCTACTATAAAGACACAGGCACACGTGTGTTTATTGCTGCACTGTTCACAATAGCAAAGGCTTGGAACCAACCCAATGCCCATCAATGATAGACTGGACAAAGAAAATGTGGCACATATACACCATGGAATACTATGCAGCCACCAAAAAGGATGAGTTCATGTCCTTTGCAGGGACTTGGGTGAAGCTGGAAACCATCATTCTCAGCACACTAACACAGGAACACATGTTCTAACTAACCAGAACCACATGTTCTCGCTCATAGGTGGGAGTTGAACAATAAGAACACATGGACACAGGGAGGGTAACATCACACACCGGGGCTTGTCAGGTGTGGGGTCTAGGGGAGGGATAACATTAGGAGAAATACCTAATATAGATGATGGGTTGATGGGTTCAGCAAACCACCATGGCGTGTGTACAACTATGTAACAAACCTGCATGTTCTGCACATGTATCCAAGAACTTAAAATATAATTAAAAACATATTTCATTTTTATTTCGGTGTACATTAAGATTTACTCTCTGTGTTGTAAAATTATAAGGCTTTTGACAAATGCATTGTGTCATATATCTACCATTACTATATTATGTCTTTTAAAAAACCACTCCTGTACTCCATTTCTGCAAACTGTTGGCAATCACTGATATTTTCCTGTTTCTATGGTTTTGTCTTTTCTATAATATCAAATAAATGGAGTCATATGATATGTAACCTGTTCAAACTGGCTTCGTTAATGCAGCAACATGCATTTAGCATTCATCCATATCTATGCATGACTTGAGAGCTCATTGCTTTTTTACCATGGAATAGAATGCCGTTGTATGGATGTACCACAGTATGTTTACCCATTCACTCACTGAAACATATCCAGGTTACTTGGGGGTTTTAGATATTGTGAATGAAACTGTATCTTATGCAGGTTTTGTGTGAAGATAAGTTTTCAAATCAGTTGGGTAAATAACTAGAGTGTCATTTCTGATTTTAATAATAAGACCACGTTTAGCTTTGCAAGAAACTCCCAAACTATCTTCCAAAGCAGCTCTCTCATCTTGTTTTCTCACAAATGGTGAATCAGAGTTCTCATTGTTCTACATTTTGGGCAGCATTTGTTATTTTAATTTTTTTTGCATTTTCACCATTTTATAGTTGTGTAGTTGTATTACATTGTTGTTTTCATTTGTAGTTCCTTAATGACAAATAACGTCGAGCATCGTTCCATATGTTTGTTTGCTATCTTAACACCTTCTTTGGTAATTTAGACCTTTTTAAAAATTGCATTGTTTGTGTTCTTATTTTGAGTTGTAAGAAGTCTCTGTTATGATTCGATATTAGATAGGCATTTTGCACATATTTTCTTATCTTTTAATATTTTTTGTGTCTTTAAAAGAGCCAAAGTTTTAATTTTAATAAAGTCCAACTTATGAAATTTTTTATTCATTTATTATGATTTTAGTGTTGTATCTAAAAATTTGTCATCAAACCCAGGGTCACATTCATTTTCTTCTAGGAATTTTGTAGCTTTTCATTTTACATTTAAGTCTATGTTCCATTTTGAGTTAATTTTTGCATAAGGTATAAGGTCTGTTTCTACGCTCATTTTTATTATTTTTTGCATATAGACATCCAAGCATCCCAGCAGCACATGTTGAAAATTTTATTTTTACTCTATTTAATATTCTTTGCTCCTATGTCAAAATGCAATTGGCTATATTTGTCTTAGTTTAATCTCTGGGCTTGTATTTTGTTGCATATGTTTTGTTTCCATTCTTTCACAGTACAAAACTTTTTTTATTACTTTAACTTTATGGTCAGTCTTGATGTTGAGTGCTATCACTTCCCCAGCTATAATGTTTTCTTTTTCTTTAGTGTTTCTTTGGCTCTTCTAAGTCTTTGGCCTTTCCATATAAGTTTGTTGGTATCTACAAATACTTCTTTGGAATTTTGATTGAGTTTATTTAATCTGTAAAGTTAAAAGAATTGACATTTTAATACTATTAGATAATTTCAGCCAATGAACATGGAATGCCTCTCGTGTAAGTTAATTCTCCTTAGATATCTGCTATGGTCTAACTGTTTATGTCCCCCAATATTTATATGCTGAAATCGTTATTCCCATGATAATGAAATTAGAAGATTAGGGTCTTTGGTAGATAATTATGTCATGAGGGTGAAGCCTTCCCAATTGAGATAAGTGCCTTTGCAGAAGAGCTTGCTAATCCCTTCCATGATGTGAAGACACAGTAGAAAGGTGCCATCTGTGATCCGGAAGGTGAGACTTAACCAGACAGTAAATGTTCTGGTACTTTGATCTTGGACTTTCTTGCCTCCAGAACGGTGAGAAATAAACTTTCGTTGTTTATTAGCTGTAATATTTTATTATAGCAACCTAAATGGACTAAAACAGAACACTAGTGCTAAAGCATGGGAGTACTCCTTTAACAAATACCTAAAACTGTAGAAGTGGCTTTGGAACTGGGTAATAAGTAGAGGCTGGAGCAGTTTGTTAGCAAATGCTAGGAAAAAAAAAAAAAAAAAAAAAAAACCCTACATTGTTGTGAATAGACTGTTAATTGTCATCCTGTTGAGAGTTCAGAAGGAAAAAAAGAACTGTAGAGAAAGCCCCAATCCTCTTAGAGAATACTTAAGTGGTTGTGAAGAATGCCGGTAGAACTATGAACAGTAAGACCATTCTGATACAGCCTCACATGGAAATGAGGAACATATTTTGGATGCTGACAGAAAGGAGATCCTTGATGTAAAGTGGCAAAGAACTTGGATGAATTGCACTCTTTTCCTAGTGCTTTATGGCAGGTAGAACTTGCTAACAATAAAATAAGATGTTTGGCTGAGGAATGTCTCCATATCTCCACTGGATACTGTTATAAAGGGGACTCTTTAAATGGCCTCATCTCTGCTGTGGTTCTCTGCCTGGGCCCCGTGGCTCTCACAGGAATCTTTTGCAATTTAGGTGGAGGCAGCTACAACCCCCTGACTTTGCTGGGTGCAGTGCATACCGCGCTGGGCCTAGCAGAGCTGCACCTGGGACAGTTGATGAGCATAGTGACCAAGTACAAGGAGAATATGCACAGTGTGAGACAGTGCAGTGCAGTGGTTGCAGTGACAGTATCCTGAGCCTGTCATGGGAGATGCAGTCCTAATAATCACTGTGAACCAGGAAATGGACCCTCATCACACACGGAATCTGCTTTAGCCTTGATCTTGGACTTCCCAGCATCCAGAACTGTGAAAAGTGAATTTCTGTTGTTTAGAAACCACCCAATCTATAGAGTCTGCCTTCTTGGACTAACACGATATCTGCTATAAATGTTTTCCATAAAATTTGAAAACATTTATCCTTACCTTTATTTCAGTCTCCAGTTCTGTGGACAGTGGCATGTCTTACTGTATAATGAAGAACAGGGCCCTGGAATAAATCATGTCTCTCCTTTTCTTCCAGGCCCTTGCTCTTAGGTTTCTCTTACTGTGTCCCAACTTTCTCTACTCATATGATGAATTCTTTCTCAAGTGACCTGGCACAGAATCCCCTTTCCAGTCAGGTTAGACATGTTGGTACACTAGAGTGAGCACAGTTGATTCTCTAGCTAAGATTTCTGATGTGATATCCATTGGTGTTGCCATTTTGTCTTGGTTGACAGTCTCCAAGTCATGGCAGCTGTGAAAACTATCACTGAGAAAGAGTTTAATGAATGTGTGTAGGATGAATAAATCAATGAATAGATGGAGTGAAGACTGAAGGGGAAGCAGATGCTGCAGTTGAATGGAAGGGCATTAAATGAGTATGTGAGTTACCCATAATCTTCATCCGCTGTAATGTTTTTACCAGCACTTGTTTGGACCATTCTCTCACACAGGCCTTGCTGGGACCTTTCTTGTGCTGATTTCCCCAGACCAAATGACCTCTTTCCTTCATTCATACCTATTGCTAGCTTGATACAAGGTCTCACTCTTTCATCTCTGCTTTTCCCTATTCTATTTTTATGCTTTACTCCTGCAAACTATAACTCACCCAGATATATCCTTATTTATAATGCATTTTTTATATTAATAGTTCTTGAAGTTTGTGTTGTTAGTTATAATTCAGTCAATTCTTATGTCTATCTTGTCTCTCCTTAGCAGACTTTTCAACAAGGCTTTTCCAATTGTGTGTTTTCTGGGTAGTTATTATTACAGTTGTCCTCATGTTTAAATGTGCAGTAAATAATTTCTTAATGGATCACCTGCACTCTTGCCAAATGAACAACTGCACAGAGTCCAGCTGCACTGATTAAAACCTACTAATTGCTTTAATTAGTTTTTCTTAAAAAATTAAGTTGTTTTCTTCTTCTTTTTTATTTATTCAGAAATAATTCCTAAATTAGTGAGTAGGGAACAGTCAAGTCTATGATGGAGAGAGGATTGTGTTCAAAGTCTTAAAAGTATAATTGAACCTAACAGTTCATAAATTCCTTTATTGCTTATATCATTTCCTTATTTTCTGTTTACTTTTAAACTCATCCCAATTCCATAAAAACTAGAAGCCAACATAAAAATATTTAAGTTCATTCCTTAATTATTTCCCCAATGCATAGAAGGCCTAAACCCTAGAAGGTAGGAACATTCTTAATGGAGAGGCATGAGCAAGGAGAAGTGGATATGGCTGCTACCTCCTGAGTTAGATTCTCAAAGCTGGTCTGTTCGTTTCATAATAAAGGATTGCTGCAATGCCAGCACATCTCTATTCAGAAACATGCCAGCACTCAATATTAATAACTGAATGTTGTTTGGAATGTTACTGTCACCCGCATTCCCCCTTTGATTTGGGACACTTGCATAGTTATTCATTTGTGTTTGATACAGACCCTTTCTTTATGGCCTCACTGTGGTATCTCTACTTTATAGTTATTAAATACAATTTGGAAGAGAACAAAGAGAGGTTAAATTATAGAGGTCATGCTTCTCTTTGCTTATCGTAAAGCAGAAGTCAGCAAGTTATGTATACACTGTGAGTCAAATCCAGCCTCCCACCTATTTTATTGGAACATAGACATACCCAATTGCTCATGGATTCCTCAAGGTTGCTTTTTCACTACAATGGCAAATTTGAGCAACTGTGACAGAAACCATATAACCAGCAAATATTTATTATCTTTCCCTTAAAAAAAAAGTTTCCTCACCTCTTTTGTCAAAACTTGTTCAAAACACAAATTTTATATAATGGTGAATTAAAAATATTTTAGCTTTTAGTGTGAGTGTCTGTCCAATGCTAACAACATGCCCTACCAAACATGTGAATAAAGATATGAGGGTAATTAATATAAAAACAATACCTAAGTTGTTATCAAAAATGATTTTTATTACTATACTTTTAAAACTGCCATTGTTTTTCGTTATTTTATTGGCAAACAGATAGTCTTTAAGAATGTTTATAAGCAATGGAAAATCCCTTGCTGTCTCAGTTACTTTTTTTTTTTTCCAAAGAAAAAAGTTTTTTGCTTGAGGTTTCAAGAAACATAATATTTTGTTGTCAATTTTTTTGCATCTGTTTTAACACAGGCTTGACAGCACCATAGACCAGTGCCTCTTCTTATTGAAATAAAGTATCAACTGTTGATACTTAGCACCAGGCAATATATCAAAGGGTGGTCTACTTAATGTGGTATTTTCTGGTGTTGAATTCTGCACTTTCTACAAAACCACAAGTGCTAACTTCAGAAATAAGTTTACAGCTAAGAAGCAGACATCTAGAAAGGAAGAGCATTCTAAACAGGATGAATTTCAAAATCTACCAACTAAAGTCTTTGAGGAAAATAGTTTCCCCACTTCTATAAACCAAGGCTTCTGTCATCTCCAAAACATCCATAAAGTTTATTTTTTTATTTCCCTTTGAAGTGCATTTTAAATCTGAGTTTCTTATTTTGAGTCTTTGTCACTTGTTGATACCTACCATTGGTCATATTTGATGGGAGGTAGGAAACTACCGCTAAGCAAGATGATTCCCTTTCTTTCTCACTTCTTCTTGGACTTCACCTTTTACACCTAATTTCCTTTTCTTGTTATTTCCTATTGTTTTTTACACATTTTAAAATCTTAATTCCACTATTTACTCTCTCTTGTTTTTCTCTGCCTTTCCTTTCTTTAAATCATTTGAGGGCAAATTGAAAATTCTCTTCCTCTCATCCCAATTCTCATTGTCACTTTGCATTTGCTTGAAAAATTATTGTTTTTCTGCTATATCAAAATCCCAAAGTCCTGATAGCAACTATACAGGGTGGATGGAACACTGCCACCTGTGGGCTTTTCATCACTGAAACAAACAAACAAACAAACAAACAAAAAATTGTAGTCAGGGTCACTATTGATGCATCCTGACTAGAAGTGCTGAACTGTGAGCCACAGTTATCATTTCCTTTTACTGCCTTATTACCCATTTGCCACATATTAAAGTTTTGACAATGCTTGTCCAAATAATGACTGGGTAGAAATAGTCAGGTCTTTCTTGGTGCAGTTGGCTAGAAAACTAAACCAGAATTATTTTAGACACATTTAAAAAAATATTGTCTCGAAAAATACCAAAGCAGGTGTAGAAACATGTCTGAATCTCAGGGATGGCGATGGAGAAAATGGAACCAGTGCTGCTTATTCTTCATCAGTCTTCCCAGGGCCTCTCCAACTCCTGGCTCCACAATCTCCTACAGGGTGTGGCTTCTTCCACACGAGGAAATACTTAACTTTTCATAACTTTACTTTTGCCACCTTGAGGTGTTGAGTGTCTTCCTTGGTTGCAATGAGGAAAACCTTGGTGAGGGACTCTGCGGGGTCAGGCTTGGGCTTGAGCCCGGTAATGTGACTGAGACACAGTTATCGTGGTTGGAGAAAGATCAGGGCAAAGTTTCCTTATCAGTAGAAAACATCATTCTCATAAGAAGGAAAGTGTTCTAGACAACAGAGCAATGGATATTTACTACTGACTACTATTGCAGAGTGATCTATTTTCTGTTATTCTTACCCCTTTCCTTCTCTAAATAGTCATTTCTATAAAGATACGATCTATGGTTTATTATTTCTGTTTTCCCCACGTGTCTAGGCACATAGTGTTAGGCACATAGTGAAATCACATGTGCTTAGGCACATAGTGAAATCACATAAAAGCAACAGATTTTTATTGAATTAATAAATCAGTTCCTCTCAGTTGAAGATTTCTTTTGAGAGAAACAATGTTTAAAGTGGGGGAAAAATAATGATCCCATTTTTCGTTTTATCAGTTTATCTCTTTTCCCCATTATCTGGTCTGTGCAACTAAATGTTAGTGCATTGGATTACAAGTGTGTTTTATCCATCCTGTTTAGCATAATCCAGAATCCAATGCCAGGACAACACCCAAAAAATAAAATGTAATAATAATATACTTCTCAGGCACTTTCACTGTCCACCACGTCCAACCAGAAAGGGCCTCCAATTTATGTGCCATCTTGAACAATAATTCTTTGCTTCAAGATATCTTAGATTCTATCAGTAGTCTTGACCTTTCCTCTTCTACTCTAACAGCCCCTGGGACATCAACCTGACTTCAGTTTGGCTGACATTTCCTACAGCCCCCCTTATTATCTGTTAGGTTTCATGTCTCACAATCAATCTAGAACGGCCTTGTCACAAGCCACAAGCTTCTTACCCATCCCACTCCTTGGCCAGCTTTCTACAAATTTGTATCCTTTGAATAGAGATATGGCAAACATATGAGTGCAACTGTATCTGCATTTTTATACAATTTGGGAGTTATTGCAAAACATTCAAGGTTATAATGACATCGTCAGTTCGTATTGTTTTCAACAAACCAGAATAACTTCAAACTAGCTACACTAAACACAACTACCTCTTTATCTCTAAAGGTTGCTTTACTCTGTCCAAAATGTTATTGTTTATTCAAATACTTAAGTCAAAATGAATTTCCAAAGATCTCAGATAATATAGAACTCACAGATGGCAACTGAAATACAGATAATCACATTAATATTTTTTTGGAAACCATCTTATGAATTATGATAGACAGAAGAGGAATTATTTAAAAAGGGAACTGTTTAGATCCAGACTCTGATGTGACATTTGGGCAAACCACTTCTCGCTTTTTTTGTTTCTGTAGACTGAGCTACAACTGAATGTTTCAGAATAGTGCAATAAATAACTAGTGCAACCCTCCCTTTGGTCCCAGGTTGAGGGTTGGGGCACTCAGTTGAAAACCATTAGCATTACATGCTCCATATTCTAAGGCAAGTAACCAATAATTGGTGCCGGACACTGCCTTGTCAAGATGTGGTGGAAACGCTCCTATTATCAGCCACCTCCATCAATCTATTTCGAAAAAGTGGAAAGAAGAGAGGGAAGAGGGTACTTAGAGTCAACAGTGACCCAGGCTGTGTGGGGAATGCAGTGTGAATGCTGAGGAACAAATGTGAGAATGATCAGAGGATCACCCATGGACGGATGATTACAGGAAGCAGTGGATAACCTTGCATGACTTCCTGGAATGCCACCTTAAGCAAAAGACTTGCCAATCATCCCCAGTGCCTCCCTCATCGGGGAGAAGACAATTAGAGACAGAAGGCAGGGACAAGCATGGGCAATGGCATGTGTCTGCAGTCCTCACTTTGAGTATGGCAAAGATGTGTTAGCTTCCCATGGACCCTGTAGAAAGAACCTACCTGGAAAAACCTCACCAATACTACATCCCAGAGAAGAGACTCCACACAAGGACCTGGCAGCACAAATGAGTGGGGAGAAGTCCTGACAGGGGTACAAAGAAGGACTTAAAAGTTCTAGCAGGGTAATTCCTTACTAAAGAACCCAGGCTACTCTGCTGTGTTTTCTGGACATCTTCCCCTGGAATTTATTAATGGAAAGTTGTTATTAGCTAAAATATCATTAAAAATTGACAACATGGCGATGGCAGTAGTTGAGAAACAGGCTTCTTGGGCCATATGTGGCTTGCACCTGTAATCACAGTGCTTTAAGAGGCCAAGGTGGGAGAATCACTTTAGGCTGGGAGTTCCAGACCAGCCTGGGCAACATATCAAGACCCCACCTTTACAAAATATAAAAGGAAAAGAATAGGCTCCTTCTTTATCCTACCCATTTCTTCAACCCACTGCCAACACTACAGGATTCAAAGTCAAGCAGAGGGAAAAGGGAAGGAGTAGTAGGACAAGGCACACCCTCTGCCAGCTCCATTTACATTGTACCTCCTCAGCTGCAAGTCTAGCCTTGTTTGTGTGAGGGCAGTAACTTTGATCTGGATATAACATTCAAGTTGTATACAAAAAAAAAGACTGATGTTAATTACTGGAAACTAAAGGTTTGGCATCTGCCCTAGGTATCATTATGTGATGGAAAAGATTCCACAAAGCAGAAAGTGAAAAACACCGAAAGTGATAAATACGATGTGTGATGTGTATTCAGTAATCCCCTTCCCTATGGGGAATACCTTCTAAGGTCCCCAGTGGATGCTCGAAACCACAGATAGTGCTAAATCCTATATATACTATGTTTCATCCTATACATATGTAGCTATGATACAGTTTAATTTATAAATCAGGCACAGTAAAAGACTGAACACAATAACAAATAATAAAATAGAACAATAATACAAATACAGTTGACCCTTGACTAAAGAATAATAGGGGGGCCAATCCCTCACATAATAAAAAAATCTGTGTGCAACTTTCGACTCCCCACTTAACTCTTAGTAGCCTACTGTTGACCAGAAGCCTTACTGATAACATAAACAGTTTACATACACATATTTTGGATGTTATTTATTATATACTATATCCTTGCAATAAATTAAGCTACAGAATAAGATGTTGTTAAGAATATAAGGAAGAAGAGATGTATTTACTCTTCTTTAAGTGGAAATGAATCTTCATCCTCAGCGTTTTCACCTTGAGTAGGCTGAGGAGGGTGAGGAAAAGGACAAGTTGGTCTTGCTGTCTTGAGGGTGGCAGAGATGGAGCAAAAACTGTGTGCAAGTGGAGCTGTGTTCAAACCAGCGTTGTGTGAGGCTCAACTGTAAACTGCAATAGAAGTTAAGTGAATGTGATCTTTCTCTCTCTCTCTCTCTCTCTCTCTCTGTCTTGCTCTCATGCACATGCACAACATTATCTTATTGCATGTAATATTTTTGGAACACGGTTTACCTCTAGTAACTGAAACGTGGAAGGCAAAACCATGGATATGTGGGAGCTACAGTACTTTTTACAACAAAGGGTAAAACGCTTAAGTCTCAAATAAAAGTCAGGAAATCTAAATTGTCATCTTGGCTTCACCCACAAATCGTTGAGCAAGTCACTTCTCCTTGCGCCTCATTAGCAAATTGGACAAATGACGTCCTACCTTACCAAGCAGACAAAACTCTGAAGATGATAAGATACATTGTCATTTGTATTATAATGTAGCTGGCACATAATAAAGTTATTATTTACTCTTAACTTCATTGAGTTAATAGTAAATTGGCAATAGTAATAGTAAGTTGCAGTTTACTTTTGCTGTAAAACAAATTACCACAAACTTAATAGCATTAAGACAGTACACATCTATTAGCTTGCAGAGTTCTGTAAGTTAGAATTGGAGCCAGGTGCTCTGCTTAGGGCTTCACAAAGCCAAAATCAAGGTGTCTTCCAAGCTGGACTCTATCTGGAGGCTGTGAAGGAGAATCTATAAGCAAAACTTATTCAGGTACTTGGCCAAACTCCGTTCAGTTCCTCGCAGCTGTAGGATTGAAGCCCCTATTTCTTTATTAGTAGTCTGCTAAGGGTAGTTTCTAAAGGCCATAAAGGCTACCTGCATTCCTTGACACCGGGCCACCTCCCTTTCCAAAGCCAGAATCTGCACATTGAGGACATGCTTTTAATCTCTGACTTCCTCTTCCACCAGGGAAAACTTTATGCTTTTAAAGCCTTCACATCATTGGGTCAGGCATCACTGAAAAATCTCTATATCTTAGGATCAACTGATTTGTGACTTTCATTACGTTTGCAAAATCTCTTCACAGTAATATGTGCTTGACTGAGCAGGGCATGAGAGCACTGGAGGAAAGCAGACACCTTTAGAATTCTGCATAGCACGGTAAATAGGCATTTCAGTTTATTTTCTAAATTATATCATACCATCAAATTGACCAGTAATTAAGTTAACTTTCATGGATAAAATAAATAAATGAGAAAGGTGGATGAAAACAGGAAATTTTATTCTATTAATACAGATAATAATTAATTTGTGTAGCTATGAATGAGTTTGTTTTCACAAACTCCTAATTATAAAACGACTCATGGTGAGATGGATAAACATCTGCGTATAGGAGAAAATTATCAGATAATTCTGAAATGCAGATATAATCCCATATTTTTCTTCATTAAAAATATAAAATTTTACAGTGTATTTCCATAGTAAAGTATGCTTGTTGTTAAATAGAATACCCCCAAACTTTTCAAAAATGAGTGACTTGCATAACCATTGAATTTCAATAAATGACATTTTCTTACGCAGTACTTTCACAGAAAGACCTTTTCATGAACAAACCATCAGGTATGTTAAATTGACAACAGATTTTCACAATAGACTATACACTCAAAGCAAGGTCTAAATAATTAAAGTTTTTGTGGATTTTTTCAGTGATCATGTGTGTGTTTGTATAAGATATTTTAAAGATTACAAAATGATCTTACACACATTACCCTTTTTAATTGCTTTGTATAAAGTTATTCTTTACTCCTTAACTCCTCCAACCCCTCTGCTACCAAACTAGGCTTCGTAAATTTGTTAATGTCTTGATTTTGCTCCAAAACATACAAAGTGTTTTTTGGAAGCTCATATTTAATGACCTTCCAAGTTACTAAATTTTAAGTGTATCTGAGTTAAACTTGAGATAGAGTGTCTCCTTCACAGGCCTGGTGGAAAAATGATCACAATTTATTTGGTGTGGCTATTGTTTTGTTTTGTTTCTGATGATTTCAGCAACGTTTCAGGGCTCCTTTGTCCAATTCTCACTATTCACAACTATTTTCATGGCCAGAACTTTCACTCAGTCTCTTTTCTTCTCCCGATTCTCCTTTTCTCTAGGACTCTATTCTGCTGGCACTTGCCTGTGTGGGGGTGGAAGACCTCTGAGTAGTCAACAAGCTTTTCTGAAAAGTTTAACATTAGCAAGGACTTTTTTAATACTTCTAATTTTCTCCCATGGCCCCAAATTTCTGCTTCCTTAACTTCCCAACATGTAGAGCCTTAGGTCTGTAGTTGTGAAATCACATGCTTGTGTTAAGTGTGAAAGCATATGGGAAGTCTAAATAAATAAGTTTGTAAAAGAATCCAAGGGAAGTCAGCCTTGGAGACAGACAGGGCATGGATCGTAAACTCCCTGGCAGGATGCTGTCTATAAGCATGTCTGTGTGCTTGAAAATCCTTGGGTAAAATTTTAATAAATTAAAGCCTAGGACCCTAATTTGTAAATAGCATGTCTTCAAAACTGTTAACATTAACAATGAATAGAAGCATAAAAGTACTTTAAAATGAGAAAGAAAGGGATAGGGAGTGTAATGAAAATGGGGCCATAATGTGCTAGTTAAAAAATCTGTGTCTGGAGTCAGGACAACCAAAATCAAAGCTGATCACCACCAGGTACCAGATACAGGACTTTGGGTAAATTTCACAACTTTTTTGAGACTTGCTTTTCTTCTTTGGAAAACGGGGATGATAATATTTAAAATATAATGTGTGTATTTTTTTAAAAACAATATATTAATCCTTGATGAAGAAGAAAATAAGATCTATTTAAATACACAATAATATTTTTCATTTAATGTCATTTTTAGAGTGTCCATGTATCACTAGCCAGTAGAAAACAAATTTTGTCATTTCATAGAAACTGTATTGCATTTTATCAACAAAATAAAAGACTTGTTTTCCAAAACTATCTTAACCATTTAAAATATTGGATCTTATGAATTGATAGCAAATATGGAATTAAGTTCCATATTTAAAATTAGTAAAATGTTACTTTGGGGATGTTAAGCAAAAGGATTCCACTATGAGCATAAATAATAAATACTGCACGTGCTTACGGGGCCACATAATGTTCCATTTTGGTTGGTCCACACTGTGCTATGGCAAACAATTCATTTTAATCAGCTGGAGTATTCTGCGGAAACATGGATTTTCACCAATCCACATTCTTTTAAATATATCGGTTTTTAATCACTAAGAAAACAAAAAGGTATGAAACGGGTGTTGGCCCAGTGTGGTGGCTCACATCTGTAATCCCAATACTTTGGGAGGCTGAGGCGGGTGGATCACCTGAGGTCAGGAGTTCGAGACCAACCTAACCAACTTTTGAAACCCCGTCTCTACTAAAAATACAAAAATTAGCTGGGTATGGCAGTGGGTAACTGTAATCCCAGCTACTTGGGTGGCTGAGGCAGGAGAGTCACTTGAACCTGGGAGGCGAAGTTTCGTGTGAGCAGAGATTGCACCATTGCATTTCAGTCTGGGCAACACAGCGAGGCTCCATTGGAAAAAAAAAAAAAAAAAAAGAAAAAGAAATGGGTGTTAATGGGTGACTAGAAACCTTATTCATCTATTGCCTTTTTACTGACAAACATATCACTCAGAAAGTGACAGTTATGTATGATGGTTAATTTCATGTGTCAACTTCCATCGGCTAAGAGGTTGCTAGATAGGTGGTAAAATATTTGTTCTGGATGTGTCTGTGAAGGTTTTTTTTTTTGAAGAAATTAGTATTTGAGTTAGTAAATTTAGTAAATAAGATCTGACCTCATCAATGTAAGCAGGTTTCATCCAATCTATTGAAGATCTGAATAGAACAAAAAGTTGGAAGGAGGGTGAATTTTCTCTCATCTGAAGCTGGAATATCCATCTTCTGGCCTTGGACATCTAAAATCTTGGCTCTCAGGCCTTTAGGCTCTGTGACTTATCCCTCCTCTCATAATAAATCTCTCTGTCTCTCCATCCATATATATGTTTTGTTTCTCTGGAGAACCCTGACTAATACAGTTTGTCAGGTAGGAAAACACATTCCATAAATCTTCAAGTGTTTGTTGAGCTCTCTGTTCCTGGGATTCATTCACATAAAAAAAATTTCACCTCCTCTTTTATTGGTTCATATTCTTGCCTTAGCTTTCTGGTTAAAAAAGAAAAGAAAGGAAGAAGAAAAAGCAGAAGAATATATAGTAAAATAATATTAAGACTAAAACACAGTAAGACAATCAGATTAAAAAGTTTCTGTTAAAAAAGAATACAACTACAATTACAAAAAAGGCCCGGAGGTAAAAGACAGGTAATTTTACAGCATTAAAGATACTTTTCTGTTTGAGTTTATAAAAACTATGTAAATATATTTTTTTAAAATTATGTGGGCTGGCAAGCTCGTTTTCCTTGATAATGCATTAAGTCCTTTCATGTAAAGGACTGTATAAAATACCAGGATCACAATCGGAAGAGAGTGGATGGGAAATTCAGTCACATGGGAAATTGAAATTTTAAAAAGAAATGTTGATACACCCAATGGGGAGATTCATTGTAAAATAGATTTTATATTATCTATGAATATTATAAGTGGTTTTCTTTTCATTTTTAACTTAAAGAACAGCTTTTATGTGACCCCAATTATTTATCTGGAGAACAACATATCAAGAAGAGTTAACTTTAGAGAAATAGGAGTAGAGTGAGTAATATTTAAGCTTGCATGTCCCATTTGTGATTAAAATGCAACCAAGTTAGGAATGTGGAGAATAAGTACTGCTCTGCACAGCCTATGCCAAGCAGTAGCATGTGATAGAAATGATAGAAATAGATGGCGTGCAGTGGCTCATGCCTGGAATCCCAGAACCTTGGGAGGCTAAGGCAGGAAGATCCGTCGAGTCCAGGAATTCAAGACCAGCCTGGACAATATATCAAGACTTCATTTCTACAAAACAAACAAACAAACAAACAAAACAGCTGGGTGTGGTGGGGCCCACCTGTAGTCGCAATTACTCAGGCAACTGAAGTGGGAAGATGGCTTGAGCCCAGCAGTTGGAGGCTGCAGTGAGCTGTGATCACATCATTGCACTCCAGTCTGGGTGAGAGAGTGAGACCTAAAAAGAGGAAAGAAAGAAAGAAGGAAAGAAAAAGATGAAAAAAAAAGGAAGGAAGGAAGGAAGAAGGAAGGAAGGAAGGAAAAAGAAAGAAAGAAGGAAAGAGAGAAAGAAAATGATACTTAAAATAATTTGTACTAGCACCACGGTGGAACTCCTGTAGGATGAGACAATAAAAGATGCTAATTATGCTATGTTGAATAAGGGCCTCCTAATGATGTTCATGTCCTAATCCCCAAGACCCATGAATATGTTACTGGACATAATGAAAGGGACTTCACAGATTTGACTAATTTAATCGTTTGAATTGGGGCATTACCCTGGATTGGCTGGGTGGGACTGACATAATCACTGGGATCCTTGTAGTGTAGGAGGCAGGAAGATCAAGGTCAGTAATAGGAGATGGAATGATGGAAACAAGAGATTGGAGTGATACAAGAAAGGGACCATGAACAGGGAATGCAGGCGGCCACTAGGAGCTGAAAAGATCAGGGAATGGATTTTCTCTTCATAACCTCCAGAGGAACGCAACTCAGTTGATACCTTGATTTTAGATCTTGATCTCTAGAGATGTAAAAGAATTAGTTTGTCTTAAGTCACCAAATCTGTGAGAATTTGTTGCGCCAGAAGTCGAAAACTAATACACCAGTACTGATGTGTCTATATGATTGAAACTATTTTTCCTAATATTGGCAAATATTCCTGAAATTAAAATGATGAGTGATAAAATTATTTTCCAGGGGAATTTTTATGGTCTTGGGAAGAGATTTGTACTCCAAATAAAAAAATTGAAATAAAAATAAATAAATGCAGTAATAGTCTCATTTATCAAGCACATTCTTATTTTTCAGGTACTCTACTAATCTTTTAAATTGTATTAACACATTTAATTGAATTCTCACACAGCAATATGAGCTAAGTGTTAATGTCCATTTTACATAGATAAGACAATGAGGTCTTGAGAGGGAGTTAAGCTAGTCAATAGGAAAGTTTCCAGTGCTGAGGCTGAGTGTCCATCATTTGGGAGTGGGATTGGGAGAGTAAGGGAGAAATAACCTTTTACAGAAATAAGCTTTTTAAAAAATGTTCCATTCTAGAATGAAAGATAAAATACATCATTTTTTTTTTTGTCAACACTTGCCACTTAAGAAAAAAAGGTTGGGAGGGCATTCTCCATTAATTGTAGAGTATCTTCAAGGACAGCTTTAAATATCTCACTGTAAAGTTCATTTTTAATGTAGTATTGACATTGGAAACCAATCCATTAGATAATTGTGATTTTTCTGCCACTATAAATCTGTCATCAAAGTCAGTTTTATGGCATAAGGATATTCCTTTACACTTATTTCACAACTGCTTTTAGATACTCTATCATTTTGCACATATGTCTACATTACAGGCATATCTTACTTTATTGTGGTTGACTTTGTTGCTTTTCACAGATATTGAGGTTTTTTTTGTTTGTTTGTTTGTTTTAAATTGAAGGTTTGTGAAAACCTGCATCCAGCAAGTCTATTGGCACCATTTTCCCAACAGCGTGTGCTAGCTTTGTATCCATGTCACGTTTTGGTAAGTCTTGGCAGCAGTTCACAGTTTTTCATTATTGCTATATCTGTTATGGTGATCTGTGATTGGTGATCTTTGCTGTTTCCATTGCGAATGTTTTGGGACACCAGGAACAACACCCTTTTAAAATGGCAAAATTAATTGATAAAAGTGTATATGCTGACTGCTCCATCCATCCGTTGTTCTCTCCTCTCTCTCCCTTTCTTCTTCTGGCCTCTGTATTCCCTGACATGCAAAAGTATTGAAATTAGGTCAGTTAATAACCCTACAGAGGTCTCCAAGTGTTCAGGATAAAAGAAGATCTGCATGTCTCTCACATTAAGCCAACGGATAGAAATCATGAAGCTTAGCAAGGAAGGCACAAGATAAGCCAAAAGCTAGACTACTTGTGCCAAAGAGCCAAGTTGTGAATGCAGAAACAAACAAACAAAAAATGAAAAAAGAAATAACGAAAGAAAAGGAAAAAAAAAAACCTTCTTGAAGGAAATTAAAAGTGCTACTCTAGTCTCTAGTGAACCCAGCAGAAGCATAAAGTGAAACAGCCTCATGGCTGGTATGGAGAAAGTCTGAGTTGTCTGGATAGAAGATCAAAACAGCTACAACACTGCCTTAAGCCGAAGCCTGATCCAGAGCAAGACCCTAACTTTCTTCAATTCTATAAAGGCTAAAAGAGGTGAGGAAGCTGCAAAAGAAAAGTTTAAAGCTAGCAGAGATTGCTTCATAAGGTTTAAAGAAAGAAGTCATCTCCGTAATATAAAATGTGAAGCATCAAGTGCTGATGTAGAAACTGTGTAATCCAGAAGATTAAGTTAAGATAATTGATTAAGGTGGCTACACTAAACAACGTATTTTCAATTAGAGGAAACTGCCTTCTAACGAAAGAAGATGCCTTCTAGGACTTTCATAAATAGAGAGGTCAAAGCCTGTCTTCAAAGCTTCAAAGGGCAGGCTGACTCTCCTGTTACGGGCTAATGCAGCTGGTGACTTTAAGTTGAAGGCAATGCTCATTTACCGTTCAAAAACTTTTAGGACCCTTAAACCTTATGCTAAATCTCCTCTGCCTGTGCTCTATCAATGGAATAACAAAGATGGGATGACAGCTCATCTGCTTAAAACATGGTTTACTAAATATTTTAAGCCCATGATACAAATCTACTGCTAAGAAAAAAAGTTTTATTTCAAATTATTACTGCTCAATGACAATGCACCTAGGTTCCCAAGAGGTCCGATAGAGATGTACAAGGAGATTAATGTTTTCACGCCTGTTGCCACAACATTCATACTTTAGCCCAGATATCAAGAAGCAAATCTGACTTTTAAGTCTGATTATTTAAGAAATACATTTTGTAAGGCTACAGGTGCCATACACAGGGATTCCTCTTACAGATTTGAGCAAAACAAGTTGAAAACCATCTGGAAAGGATTCACCATTCCAGATGCCATTAAGAACATTTTAATTCGTAGGAGGAGGTCAAATATTTAACATTAGCAGAATTTGGAGGATATTTATTCCAATACTCATTGATAACTTTGAAGCTTTTAAGGCTTCAGTGGAGAAAGTCACTAAAGATGTAGGGAAATAGCAAGAAAACTAGAATTAAAAGGGAAGCCCAAAGCTATGACTGAATTGCTGTATTCTCATGGTGGAACTTCCACAGATGAGGGGTTACTTCTTACGGATGCACGAAGATAGTGTTTTCTTGAGATGAACTCTATTCCTTGTGAAGATGTGAATATTGTTGAAATAATAACAAAGGATTTAAAATATTATATAAACTTTGTTGATAAAGCAGTGGCAGGGCTTGAGAGGGTTGACTTCAATTTTGAAAGAAGCTCTACTATGAGCAAAATGCTATCAAACAACATTGCATGCTATAGAGAAATCTTTTGTAAAAGGCAGCCTCAATTCATGCAGCAAACTTCATTGTTGTCTTATTTTAAGAAATGGCTGTAGTCACTCCAACCTTCAGCAACCACCACCTGGATCAGTCAACAGCCATCAACATGGAGGCAAGAGCCTCCACCAGCAAAAAGATTACAACTCCCTGAAGGCTCAGACGATAATTGTTTTTTTTTTAAAAGCAATATTTTAAAATTAAGATATGTGGCTGGGCGCAGTGGCTTAGCCTTTAATTCCAGCACTTTGGGAGGCCAAGGTGGGTGGATCTCTTGAGGTCAGGAGTTCGAGACCAGCCTGGTCAACATGGTGAAACCCCGTCTCTCCTAAAAATACAAAAATTACTTGGATGTGGGTGGTGGGCACCTATAATCCCAGCTACTTGGGAGGCTGAGGCACGAAAAATCGCTTGAACCTGGGACGCAGAGGTTGCGGTGAGCCGAGATCGCTCACTGCACTCCAGCCAGGGTGTCAGAGGACTGCATCTCAAAAAAAAAAAAAAAAAAAAAAAAAAAAAAAAACAAGGAAGGAAGGAAGGGAGGGAGGGAAGGAAGGAAGGAAGGAAAAATGTACATATTGCTACTTAATGCACACTTAATAGTCTACAGTATGGTGCAAACATAACTTTTATAAGCATTGGAAAACCAAAAAGTTCAAGCGACTTGCTTTATTGTGTTACTTGCTTTACTATGGTGGTCTGTACTGAACCTGCAAGATCTTGGAAGTGTACTGGTGTATTGCAATGACAGTGATTTTTTTTTAAACAGCATTTTGGAATTCTGGCTTCTTTTATTATTGTTTCAATTTTTTTTTTTTTTTTTTTTTTTTTTTTTTTTTTTTTTTTTTTTAGACAGAGTCTCTGTCACCCAGGCTGGAGTGCAGTGGCATGATCTCGACTCACTGTGAGCTCTGACTCCCGGGTTCATGCCATTCTCCTGCCTCAGCCTCCCGAGTAGCTGGAACTACAGGCACCCGCCACTACGCCCGGCTAATTTTTTTTTTTTTTTGTATTTTTAGTAGAGACAGGGTTTTACTGTGTTAGCCAGGATGGTCTCTATCTCCTGACCTCGTGATCCACGCACCTCGGCCTTCCAAAGTGCTGAGATTACAGGCGTGAGCCACCGTGCCCAGCCACTATTGTTTCAATCTTTCTATAACATTTTCTCTCTAATAGTTGTTTATAGTAGAAATATGACTCAATTTTCAGTGTATAAGACACTCTCAGTGTTGAAAGAGAGGAAGAACAGTTATTCAGTGCAGCACTTCTATGCAAGTGTAGATTCATTTCTTAAAGTTCAGAAGACATAAGGCACAGCTTATTTTTAAAAACTACAAACAAAATTCCACCATGATGGCTGAAAAGTTTTATAACATCTGGCCTTCTTTTTCAAAAATGGTTTTCGTATCTAACAAATAGTCATCCAAACTAGAGACTTTTAATACATTAATTTAGAATACACGATTGATTTATATGTCAGATTTACATCAATATTTCAATTTATTAATTTTTAACAAGAAATAAAACTTTCTAGGTGACTGGGATACATTTTTTATCTTCTCAGCACATTATCAGGAAGAAGGCTGGGGACAGAAGACCAATTGTTTATTCTTTATATCATCTTTTTTTCCTAAACTCCATGTAGACACTCACTGTTCTTTTAACACGCAGTTTACTTAGATTTAGTACGTTTATAGAAATAGAGATTTTTTAAAACATTATGATCCTAGGCATGATTCATCTGCTTGTCTTTTGCATTTATTAAATTTTAATCAAAAATACTTGTAAACTACTTTTTCATAGAATACATTTCCTAGACATTAACTTCATTATTATCTTTAATTCTTCCTCATTTTATGGAAACCTTTACTGTTACAGAATTTATTAGCAGTTTGGGGTTTCTTTCTCTCCCTTCCTCTCTACTCATTTCTCTTTTCTCCCTCTTTCCCTCGTGTTTTCTTCTAGGACTCTACTTTTTCTAGTTGTCTTTCTTTCCACCTTTTTGTAAAATTCTATTTTTGTAAACTGTATTTTAAAACTGATTTTATGTAATATTTGTTCAAATATCATAAGTATTCTAAGTACCTACTTCTGTATTTTTAAGTATATAATGTACTGTTACCTCACACCTGAATTCCAATAATCAACAGTATGGGAGTGGATACTCTTTATAATTTCTTCTTAAATCAGACCAGCCTACCTGCATATTCCATAATGTCCACACAAGCCATCTGTATCAGCACCAAATTAATAACTCTTGGAAGACTTCTTATTATGATTTCTTATTTTTTAAAATGCATTATTTATATACAATGGTAAGATGGTGGGGAAAATCTATTCACCAAGATTACAATGTAGTCTAACGGAATCACACATCATGGTGCAACTATAAAACAACAAGTCTGAAGACAGCAGCAGAACCGTGGATAGGTATGAGGGAGCAGAAAAAAATATGAAATGTGGGAATTGAGGTAGAACCACTGAAGAAGATCTTGATTTCCTACCCCAGGATCTATTACAAGGGAAGTTCTTTGGTGCATATATTTAGAGCTTCTTATTCATCTCTAGCAGTGGGCTCTTGGGCACCCAACCTGACCCAATATGTAACCCTAAAATAAACCCTTTATAATGGTAAGTCTTAAACTATTTCTTCAGAGTCAAAAAACCAATGAATGGAACTTGATTTTACTTCTCATGTTTACTGAAGGTGAAAATTTATCTTTAGTCACTCATTTGAGAGGTACCAAATATTTTTTTCTCAGACATAGGGGTCAACATGTAGTGTTTTTACATGAGAATAAATTAGAAAACAATTCTTATAAGATGTCAACTATAGTAATTTTATCATACGTATTTTGTCTTTGGGCTGTGAACCACTAAACAAAAAAAATGAAATGAGATGTGTTGCAGGTACAAGGGAACTTTGGTCTGAGATTCTCTTTACACAATGAAAAATTATCATAGCACAAAGCGCATTATATCTAAAGTTTCAGTGTCTTAGGACTATTGATAATTGCCCAAGAATAGAATTATCTCAAGAAGTCAAAGTATATATCTAGTATTATCATACCTTGTTATTTTATCTATCACTGAGAGAAAATAAACACTACAAATTGAATAATTGTATGCCATTGCTTTTAGGAAACAACCCAGTTTAAGCTATGGCAACATTTTAAAAAAATGAGCTTAGAATTAGTGAAATAAATTATTTTAAATTTTCACTTCCTCAGCTCTTACTATGTATAATGAAGACTCCCAGATGTCAGAAAGAATAGATGAATATGATGACAAATATATAAATTAAATGGTAATAACACAGTTCAAAGCCTAAGCAAATAGTAGATTGAGAATTGTCTTAAAGCCAATAAATGTAACACACTTGAATAACTATATTTTTCTACACAAACTGTATTAAAACTATATTTTCAGCATGAACATGGATTATAGTTTGCATTTAGTTATAAAATCTGAAAAAGGGTATTGATGCCATCAAACAATGAGTTAGTGTAATGATTCCTGGAATTAGCTCTTCCTCTCAGAATGGTCCTATCTCATCATGTGAATCACTCTTGCCTGTCTGTGCTAGTTTTACCTCAAAAGACATTTTGAACACTGTTCAGCATGTGTGTGTGCGCATCCACATGCGTGTGTGAAAATAGTTTTACTTGGTAACATTGTTTTGCTTAAGCACAAAAGAATATATAAAAACTGATATATATATATATATCTAAACTGACATATATATATGCATACATATACCAAAGCTATTATTAAAATATCTAGAGAAATACAATAATCATAATGGAAATGTACTGAAAATCAACTCAATGCAGAATATTACTGTTACATACAAAATAAAGATTTGCAAAATTAACTGCCAGTTACCACTATTGAGTTTTTCTTTGGTAATAGAACCACCAGATTTGAACTGGACCTAAGAAGTACTAGAGAAAAGCTTACATTTTCTAGTATTTCTTTCTGGGTAGTACCAGAAACAGGATGAAAGCCCTTCCAAAATTTGGTTCATATGTTGAAACTGACGATCACACACACAAACACATACACACACACACACACACTCCAATAGTGTGTGAGAAGATTTTACTCACATAATAAGGCTTTCTGGACAGGGCAGTGTGGCTCCTGAACAGATGAGAAAATCATTTGAGAGATCAGTACACAGACTCGCTTGGGGTTTCTACGGTGTAGATTACCTGTGCATGGGCAAAGGCTTTTATCCTTTGAACTTCCCACTGGATCCAAAGGGGAGAGGAGCCAGGCTTTCTTTCCATCTTATCCAGGGGAAATCAGAGAGAGGGGTGAGGCTTAAAAACTGTCAGCGGTCAAACAACATCAGCAACAAAAACAAAGGCATGATCTCTATTATGGTAATCATATAACTTAGTTTTTCGGTCAAGGGGAAGTAGGCAAATAGTATTTTCAACTTCTAGGAAATATCCTTCAAGTATGAAAGCCCTTCAAAGTGACCATCCCTTTTTTCTTTGCTGCTGGATTGATTGTAGGCTTACTAGTTGGAATTGGAGCTGCCATGGTGAATCACCTTGAGATTCTTCACCTTGAGAATAGACGCCAGTCTTAGAAAAGCTCATCAGGAAGCATCGTGAGTCTTGCTATTGAGGAACATTACCTCCTCAATGCTACTGACTCCTCAACTTGTACGAGAGTGACAAGTTCACTTTTGTCTTATTGAAGAAACAGTTATTTTTTGTTCGTTGCTCACAGCCAAGCTTAGTTTTACCTGTCACAGCGAAAAAGATAACGCATGAGGATCAAAAACATTTCAATACAACTTAGGCTGTCTGGAATGAAAATATTCCACTAATAGCCATAGGACACACTTATATCATTTCCCATAATATATTTTCCAGAAAGGAGTCTAGTGAGAGTGAAGAAAAGGGAGTGTTGGTAACCACAGGAATGGAAGGGCTTCAAGAAGATGTTATAAAATTTTTGTTATTACAACAGGTAAAGAGAGAGAAAGGTGAAAGAAGCTGAGAAGAATATTCTTGAGACACAGAGAACAAGGGTTTCCTCAGAGGGGATCAAGAAGTAGAGTCTGGCAGGAATGTAGGAAAAGCAGGCAATGAAACTGGGATGGTAGTTGGATTATATTATAAAATCATTACTGTTAAGATCATAATATTGCCTAGTTTGTTTTTTAACATAAGCCATGGATGCATTAGTAGTTGGCAAGTGATTTAAATACATAGACCAATATATTAACTCGGTGTTGCAGTGAGGTTCAGTTCAATTCGTTTTATTATTGACAGTAGAATAGTAGTTAAAGGACAGCCGTGAGGATCTGGGACTGAAAATGAATCAGAGTAATAACAGGTTCAAAGAAACTGTCCAGTAGCATATGCTGACAATGGCTTTCTAAGAGGTGGGAGAAAACAAAACAGTTTGCTCCAATTAATATGAGACTAAGTATTAGGCAGCACATCTTAACACTACTAAAATGCATACATAGGGCTGAGCCATAGACGAAACTGTACCTATACATGCAGCCAGCATCTGAAAGGTGTATGTATATGTGTGTGTGTGTGTATGTGTATGTGTGTGTGTGTGTATATATGTATATATATATAATTAGTTGCATATATATATATAATTAGTTATATATATATATAACTAATTGGAATCAGGTTTTTCTTTCAGTGTCGGTTCATCAGGACTGATTAGATAAAGAGAGAATTCCTGTTCTGAGAGAGAACTAGCTATAGAATCAAGATTAAATCAAGGAAAAATCACCTAGGCAGAAGCGTGTCATTTGAACAAAAGCATGTGCAATGGGGACTGAATAGCAGAAACCAACCAAACAGAAAATTTCCTCAAATATAATTTCAGGCCAGGGATCAATGCTAATAAATAGTTATGGAAGCTTAGACACCGAAGAAAGAAAAACAAAGACGGAACTGTTACATCCTTGGGTGAAAAGTACATTGAGCATGAGATGAGACAAACTAGTAGTGTAAATACAAAATACACTATTGCAAGGCACCTCATCTGAGACAATTAGCTCAGTGATTTAATTTTATTCATATTCCCTGGATCCAGGTAACTTATTACATAATATACAATTTTCCTCACTCGGTACCTTTTCTTCTTTTTCGTATGGTTATTCTTGATTAGATTTTTTCTGGTCTAGTCCATCAATTTACCTATTTACCTAATTAGCTATTGAGTTCCCACTAGTACTAAATTTACTTGGAGATAGAATGTTTTACTCTAATCTGCAATTCCTAAACAACTAAAATTTGTGCACAGTAGCCATTCAAATATATGGAGGAGTTAAATTTAAAAAGATCAAATGCTGCAGAGGTTGATTGGAATGAAGACTTGAAAAATGGTGATTCATGAAACACACTTTTGAGGGTACTGTCCATGGTCCTGAGTATATCTCTGTGCAAGATGCAGTTAGTGTCTTCTGGGAGTTTACAGAAGGATAACAAATCAAACAAAAGGTTACAATATGATTAGTGTTCAGGGAAAGATATTATAGGATGATATGGTGTAACATAATAGTTTAGCTAACCCCTAACTCATTGAATGCGGTGCTAACAGGTCATTTTATTTGTTTCACATTGCTATTATAACAAATTATTCACAAACTAGGTGGCTCAAAACGATACTAGCTTATTATCTTACAACTCTTTAGGTCAGATGCCTGACAACTGTCTCACTGGAATAAAATCAGAGTATTTCAGAGCTGCATTTCCTTCAGGATGTTCTAAGAAGGAATTCGTTTCTTGACGTTTTTCAATTCCTAGAAACCACCTGCATTCCTTGGCTACTAGTTCTCTCATTTCATGTTTGAAGCAAACAACATGGCGTACATCTGACTCATTTTCATCATCACATCTCTTTTATTTATTTATTTATTTATTTGTTTGTTTGTTTTATTATACTTTAAGTTCTAGGGTACATGTGCACAATGTGCAGGTTTGTTACAAATGTATACATGTGCCATGTTGGTGTGCTGCACCCATTAACTTGTCATTTACATTAGGTATATCTCCTAATGCTATCCCTCCTCCCTCCCCCCACCCCACAACAGGCCCCGGTGTGTGATGTTCCCCTTCCTGTGTCCAGGTGTTCTCATTGTTCAATTCCTACCTATGAGTGAGAACATGCAGTGTTTGGTTTTCTGTTCTTGCGAAAGTTTGCTGAGGATGATGGTTTTCAGCTGCATCCACGTCCCTACAAAGGACATGAACTCATCCTTTCTTATGGTTGCATAGTGTCCATGGTGAATATGTGCCACATTTTCTTAATCCAGTCTGTCATTGATGGACATTTGGGTTGGTTCCAAGTCTTTGCTATTGTGAATAGTGCCGCAATAAACATACGTGTGCATGTGTCTTTATAGCAGCATGATTTATAATCCTTTGGGTATATACCCAGTAATGGGATGACTGGGTCAAATGGTGTTTCTAGTTTTAGATCCTAGAGGAATCACCACACTGTCTTCCACAATGGTTGAACTAGTTTACAGTCCCACCAACAGTGTAAAAGTGTTCCTATTTCTCCATATCCTATCCAGGACCTGTTGTTTCCTGACTTTTTAATGATGGCCATTCTAAATGGTATGAGGCAGTGTATCATTGTAGTTTTGATTTGCATTTCTCTGACAGCTAGTGATGATGAGCATTTTTTTCATGTGTCTGTTGGCTGCATAAATGTCTTCATTTGAGAAGTGTCTGTTCATATCCATCACTCACATTTTGATGGGGTTGTTTGTTTTTTTCTTGTAAATTTGTTTGAGTTCTTTGTAGATGCTGTATATTAGCCCTTTGTCAGATGAGTAGTTTGCAAAAAGTTTCTCCCATTCTGTAGGTTGCCTGTTAATTTTGATGGTAGTTTCTTCTACTGTGCAGAAGCTCTTTAGTTTAATTAGATCTCATTTGTCAATTTTGGCTTTTGTTGCCATTGCTTTGGTGTCTTAGACATGAAGTCCTTGCCCAAGCCTATGTCCTGAAAGGTATTGCCTAGGTTTTCTTCTAGGGTTTTTATGGTTTTAGGTCTAACATTTAAGTCTCTAATCCATCTTGAATTAATTTTTGTGTAAGGTGTAAGGAAGGGATCCAGTTTCAGCTTTCTACTTATGACTAGTCAGTTTTCCCAGCACCATTTATTAAATAGGGAATCCTTTCCCCATTTGTTGTTTTTCTCAGGTTTGTCAAAGATCAGATGACTGTAGATGTGTGCTATTATTTCTGAGGACTCTGTTCTGTTCCATTGGTCTATATCTCTGTTTTGGTACCAGTACCATGCTGTTTTGGTTACTATTGCCTTGTAGTACAGTTTGAAGTCAGGTAGCGTGATCCCTCCAGCTTTGTTCTTTTGCCTTAGGATTGTCTTGGCAATGCAGGGTCTTTTTTGGTTCCATATGAACTTTAAAGCAGTTTTTTCCAATTCTGTGAAGAAAGTCATTGGTAGCTTGATGGGGATGGCATTGAATGTATCAATTACCTTGGGCAGTATGGCCATTTTCACGATATTGATTCTTCCTATCCATGAGCATGGAATGTTCTTCCATTTGTTTGTGTCCTCTTTTATTTCACTGAACAGTGGTTTGTAGTTCTCCTTGAAGTGGGCCTTCACGTCCCTTGAGTTGAATTCCTAGGTATTTTATTCTCTTTGAAGCAATTGTGAATGGGAGTTCACTCATGATTTGGCTCTCTGTTTGTCTGCTACTGGTGTATAAGAATGCTAGTGACTTTTGTACATGATTTTGTATCCTGAGACTTTGCTGAAGTTGCTTATCAGCTTAAGAAGATTTTGGGCTGAGAGGATGGGGTTTTCTATATATACAATCGTATCATCTGCAAACAGGGACAATTTGACTTCCTCTTTTCGTAATTGAATACCCTTTATTTCTTTCTCTTGCCTGATTTCCCTGAGCAGAACTTCCAACAATATGTTGAATAGGAGTGGTGAGAGAGGGCATCCCTGTCTTGTGCCAGTTTTCAAAGGGAATGCTTCCAGTTTTTGCCCATTCAGTATGATATTGGCTGTGGGTTTGTCATAAATAGCTCTTATGATTTTGAGATACGTTCCATCAATACTGAATTTATTGAGAGTTTTAGCATGAAGGGCTGTTGAATTTTGTCAAAAGCCTTTTCTGCATCTATTGAGATAATCATGTGGTTTTTGTCTTTGGTTCTGTTTATATGCTGGATTACGTTTATTGATTTGCGTATGTTGAACCAGCCTTGCATCCCAGGGATGAAGCCCACTTGATCATGGTGGATAAGCTTTTTGATGTGCTGCTGGATTCGGTTTGCCAGTATTTTATTGAGGATTTTTGCATCGATGTTCATCAGGAATATTGGTCTAAGATTCTCTTTTTTTGTTGTGTCTCTGCCAGGCTATGGTATCAAGATGATGTTGGCCTCATAAAATGAGTTAGGGAGGATTCCGTCTTTTTCTATTGATTGCAGTAATTTCAAAAGGAATGGTACCAGCTCCTCCTTGTATCTCTAGTAGAATTCGGCTGTGAATCCATCTGGTCCTGGACTTTTTTTGGTTGGTAGGCTATTAATTATTGCCTCAATTTCAGAGCCTGTTATTGGTCTATTCAGGGATTCAGTTTCTTCCGGGTTTAGTCTTGAGAGAGTGTATGTGTCCAGGAATTTATCCATTTCTTCTAGGTGTTCTAGTTTATTTCAGTAGAGATGTTTATACTATTCTCTGATGGTAGTTTGTATTTCTGTGCGGTCGGTGGTGATATCCCCTTTATCATTTTTTATTGCATCTTTTTTATTCTTCTCTCTTTTCTTCTTTATTAGTCTTGCTAGTGGTCTTTTAATTTTGTTGATCTTTCCAAAAAACCAGCTCCTGGATTC
Source organism: Macaca nemestrina (assembly GCF_043159975.1). Lineage (NCBI taxonomy): Eukaryota > Metazoa > Chordata > Mammalia > Primates > Cercopithecidae > Macaca > Macaca nemestrina. The sequence continues at coordinate 115,143,295 of NC_092137.1, read as the reverse complement.
TTTGATTTTTTGAAGGGTTTTTTGTGTCTCTATCTCCTTCATTTCAGCTCTGATCTTAGTTATTTCTTGCCTTCTGCTAGCTTTTGAGTGTGTTTGCTCTTGCTACTCTAGTTCTTTTAATTGTGATATTAGGGTGTCAATTTTAGATCTTTCCTGCTTTCTCTTGTGGGCATTTAGTGCTATAAATTTCCCTCTACACCCTGCTTGAAATGTGTCCCAGAGATTCTGGTATGTTTTATCTTTATTCTCATTGGTTTCAAAGAACATCTTTATTTCTGCCTTTATTTCGTTATGGACCCAGTAGTCATTCAGGAGCAGGTTGTTCAGTTTCCATGTAGTTGAGCAGTTTTGATTGAGTTTCTTAATCCTGAGTTCTAATTTGATTGCACTGTCGTCTGGGAGACAGTTTGTTATAATTTCTGTTCTTGTACATTTGCTGAGGAGTGCTTTACTTCCAACTATGTGGTCAGTTTTGGAGTAAGTGCAATGTAGTGCTAAGAAGAATGTATATTCTGTTGATTTGGGGTGGAGAGTTCTGTAGATGTCTATTAGGTCTGCTTGCTGCAGAGCTGAGTTCAATTCCTGGATATCTTTGTTAACTTTTTGTCTCGTTGATCTGTCTAATGTTGACAGTGGGGTGTTAAAGTCTCCCAGTATTATTGTGTGGGAGGCTAAGTCTCTTTGTACGTCTCTAAGGACTTGCTTTATGAATCTGGGTGCTCCTGTATTGGGTGCATATATATTTAGGATAGTTAGCTCTTCTTGTTGAATTGATCCCTTTACCATTATGTAATGGCCTTATTTGTCTCTTTGATCTTTGTTGGTTTAAAGTCTGTTTTATCAGAGACTAGGATTGCAACCTCTTCCTTTTTTTTTTTTCCATTTGCTTAGTAGATCTTCCTCCATCCCTTTATTTTGAGTTATGTTTGTCTCTGCACGTAAGATGGTACTCCTGGATATAGCACTCTGATGGGTCTTGACTCTTTATCCAATTTGCCAATGTGTGTCTTTTAATTGGAGCATTTAGCCCATTTACATTTAAGCCTAATATTGTTATGTGTGAACTTGATCCTGTCATTATGATGTTAGCTGGTTATTTTGCTCATTAGTTGATGCAGTTTCCTCCTAGCATTGATGGTCTTTACATGTTAGCATGTTTTTGCAGTGGCTGGTACTGGTTGTTCCCTTCCACATTTAGTGCTTCCTTCAGGAGCTCTTGTAGGGAAGGCCTGGTGGTGACAAAATCTCTCAGCATTTACTTGTCTGTAAAGGCTTTTATTTCTCCTTTACTTATGAGACTTAGTTTGGCTGGATATGAAATTCTGGGTTGAAAATTCTTTTCTTTAAGAATGTTGAATTTTGGCCTCCCTCTCTTTTGGCTTGTAGAGTTTCTGCCAAGAGGTCCGCTGTTAGTCTGCTGGGCTTCCCTTTGTGGGTAACTGGTCCTTTCTCTCTGGCTGCCCTTAACATTTTTTCCTTCATTTCAACTTTGGTGAATCTGACAATTATGAGTCTTGGAGTTGCTCTTCTCGAGGAGTATCTTTGTGGCGTTCTCTGTGTTTCCTGAATTTGAATGTTGGCCTGCGTTGCTAGCTTGGAGGAGTTCTCCTGGATGGTATCTTGCAGAGTGTTTTCCATCTTGATTCCCTTCTCCTCATCACTTTCAGGTACACTAATCAGAGGTAAATTTGGTCTTTTCACATAGTCCCATATTTCTCGGAGGCTTTGTTCATTTCTTTTTACCCTTTTTTCTCTACACTTATCTTCTTGCCTCATTTCATTCATTTGATCATCAATCACTGATACCCTTTCTTCCAGTTGATCGAGTCAGTTACTGAAGCTTGTGCATTTGCCATGTAGTTCTCATGTCATCGTTTTCATCTCTATCAGTTCATTTAAGGATTTCTCTGCATTGATTATTCTAGTTAACCATTTGTCAAATCTTTTTTCAAGGTTTTTCATTTCTTTGCACTGGGTTCGTAATTCCTCCTTTAGCTCGGAGAAGTTTGATTGTCTGAAACCTTCTTCTCTCAACTCGTCAAAGTCATTCTCCGTCCAGCTTTGTTCTGTTGCTGGCAAGGAGCTGTGTTCCTTTGGAGGGGGAGAGGCGCTCTGACTTTTAGAATTTCCAGCTTTTCTGTACTGCTTTTTCCCCATCTTTGTGGTTTTATCTACCTTTGGTCTTTGATGCTGGTGACGTACAACTGGGGTTTTGGTGTGGATGATCTTTTGTTTGTTATCTTTTCTTCTAACAGTCAGGACCCTCAGCTGCAGGTCTGTTGGAATTTGTTGGAGGTCCACTCCAGACCCTGTTTGCCTGGGTATCAGCAGCGGAGGCTGCAGAAGACTGAATATTGCTGAAGAGCGTATGTTGCTGTCTGAGCGTTCCTCTGGAAGCTTCGTCTCAGAGGTGTACCCGGCCCTGTGAGGTGTGAGGTGTCAGTTTGCCCCTAGTGGGGGATGTCTCCCAGTTAGGCTACTTGGGCGTCAGGGACCCACTTGAGCAGACAGTTTGTCCATTCTCAGATCTCAAACTCCGTGCTGGGAAAACCACTACTCTCTTCAAAGTTGTCAGACAGGGACATTTACATCTGCAGAGGTTTCTGCTGCCTTTTGTTTGGCTATGCCCTGTCCCCAGAGGTGGAGTCTACAGAGGCAGGCAGGCCTTCATGAGCTGCAGTGGGCTCCACCCAGTTGGAGCTTCCAGGCTGCTTTGTTTACCTTCTTAAGCCTCAGCAATGGTGGGCACCCCTTCCCCAGCCTTGCTGCTGTCTTCCAGTTAGATCTCAGACTGCTGTGCTAGCAATGAGGTAGGTTGCGTGGGTGTGGGGTCCTGCAAGCCAGGTGCAGGATATAGTCTCCTGGTGTGCTGTTTGCTAAGACCCTTGGTAAAGCGCAGTATCAGGGTGGGAGTGACCTGATTTTCCACGTGTCGTGTGTCACAGTTTCACTTGGCTAGGAAAGGGAATTCCCTTCCCCCTTGCGCTTCCCAAGAGAGGCCATACTTCGCCCTGCTTTGGCTCTCGCTCGTTGGGCTGCACCCACTGTCATGCACCCACTGTCTGACACGCCTCCATGAGATGAACCCACTACCTCAGTTGCAAATGCAGAAATCACCCGTCTTCTGTATCGCTCACTCTGGGAGCCAGAGGCTGAAGCTGCTCCTATTCGGCCATCTTGGTGCGGATCCCTTTCTTTTATTTTCTAATCATATATTAGAATTAGCATTTATAAATGTTACATTTTTTTTTCCCCCAGAGACTAGTTCTTGCTGTGTTTCCCAGGTTGAAGTTCAGTAGCTATTCACAGGCACATTTACAGCATGCTAAAGACTTAAGTTAATGGGTTCCAGGGATACTCCTGCCTCAGCCTCCTGAGTAGCTGGTACTACAGGTGAGGGCCACTGTGCTCCACCTAGGAAAAAAAAAAAAAAAAAAGGAAAAGAAAAAATATTGACTACTAAGATATTTGAGGAAGAGAATTAATAGCATTATTAAATTTAAAAATAATTCTTGAGAGGATTCTATCACTCGTGTATGGCAGGGCTAAGGTACCTACCACTAGGATTATCAAACTTTGCAGATGTAAGAAGGAGCAAGTAGATTCCACTATGTCTTAGCAAAATGCCACAAAATTTTACAAACCTCATTGTTTTTAATGCAAAAGACATAGCAGACTGAGTGTTACTTTATCTTTGATTAAAATATTTCCAAAAGTGTGAGATATTTTAAGGTATCATTATCCTTTCGATTGAATACCAGAGACTTTATAAAATGGAATTAACAGTTTTCTTTAAAAATTATATCCAATAAATATAGGGGTGAATATATTACTTTGATATACTGATTTCTTTTCCTTTGAATAAATATGCAGTATTGGGATTGCCAGATCGTAGGCTAGTTCTATTTCTAGGTTTTTAAGAAACCTCCATACTGTTTTACAAAATGGCTCTACTAATTTACATTCCCACCAACAGTATATGATACTTACTTTCTCAGCATCCTCACCATTGTTTTTTATTCTGTTTTTCTTTTTAAATAGCCATTCTAATTGGGGTGAGATGATGTCTCACTGTGGTTTTGATTTGTGTTTCCCTGATGATTAGTGATGTTGAGTGTTTTTTCACATACCTGTTGGCCATTTGTATGTCATCTTTTGAAAAATATCTGTCAGATCTTTTGCCCACTTTTAATGGGATTGTTTTATTTCTGTTGTTTGAGTTTCTTGCATATTCTGGATATTAATATATTAATCATTTATTAGATGAACATTTTGCAAATATTTTCTCCCATTCCAGAGATTGTTTCTTCACACTGTTGATTGTTTTCTTTGCATGTTTTCCCTCATATGTGGTAGCCAAAAATGTTGATCTCATGGAGGTAGAGAGTAAAATGGTAGTTGTCAGAGGCTAGGAGAAGTGTGTGTGTTGGGGAGGAATGAAGTAAGATTGGTTAATGGGTACAAACAAACAGATAGAAGGAATAAGTTCTAGTGTTCAGTAGCACAGCAGGGTGACTTGAGTTAATAATTTACTGTATATTTCAAAATACTTAGAAGATTTTAAGTGTTCCCAACACACAAACCAATGATGAATATTTTAGTCGATGGATTTACTATATACCCTAATTTGATCATTATATGTCATATGCATGTATCAAAACACCACACATACCCCATAAGTAAATACAATTATTATATCACTAAAAACTAAATAAACTTAATTTCAGCAATTTCAATTTAAATGTTAAGAATTACAGTTCTTTTGATCTCAAAATTGGAGGATGCAAATAACATTTCCCTAATCACAGAACACTTCCTTTCAGTAAATACTACCAACTTATGAGAAAGTGGACTATTTATTTAGTTTTTTAATAATTTAATTTACTAATTTTGCTAATTCAACATTTATACATTGTTCAAAACATTCAGGTTTAAATAAGAAATGTAGCATGATTGATCCATAATTATGTATTGGCTTAAACCTAAAACATGGCTAATTTTGCTTAATTTCTTGCAATTAAGGAAGGAGTTAAATTTGTGATGATGTAATGCAAAATGTGTCATGACATAAGCTTAATAAGAGTGCCCTTCTGAATATGTCATGAGTCTAAAGAGTACATGTAAATGGTACCATTTTAATTTGTGCATTTTCAGCCCAACATCACAGCTGCCAGACAGTGGGAGATTAATAAATATTCACTGAAAACATGCTTTGTAATATCAGTCACCTGAAAGAAGCACTTAGCCACTCATGCTGTGAGCATACCTAGACCAAGTATTCTTTCTTTTAATTTTTTATAATTAAGTTTAAAAAGAATTAATACAAAAAATCAGAAACTACAAACTTAAAAAAATAAAGTTACGGACATTTAAATTTAAATCAAATTATAATTTAAATATGAGAATCAAAAGTAATCAGCTTGCAATTGATAAGACCTAAGCATATTTTATTAATTTTATACTGACATGACATTACAATATTGTAAAATGTTTCAAAATTGTTAAAAAATAAAAAATATTTTTCATAGAATATAGCAAAAGGAATGTTTTTATTTTCTAGAAAAGCTATTTTCATATATGTTTTGAGTTATTGTGCATTGCTTAGCAATTTATGCAAAAGATTAAAATGTATCATGAAAATCATTAAGAGAGACAGTATCAAGTAAAACAATAATTGTGATTGCAGGGGATATTCATATTAAAATAATTCAATTAGTATTGGTAAGAAACCATTATTTTAAAATAATGTCAAAATTCAAGGAGTTTAAGGGAATTTACATGTTTTCTTTTTTTCACAGGATATGAGTTCATACTGTAGATAAATAGTATTATATGAGATTTTGAGCTTAGAACATTATTTAAAATAATATGAATTATTCATTTATATTTTATAATTAAATTATTAGCAATAATCTAGACAATACACAAAAGGCCAATGTAAATTTAAAAATTGGATGTATTCTCATTGCATACTTAGAATTAGGTGTGGGCACCAATGATGCTATCTCTTGTGAGTTAAACAAGGTGGAAGTTTATTTCACCCACATGTAGCAGTTCGCCCCATGCTGTCAGGGATCCAGGTTTTAACTGTGTTGGTGCTCAGCCACAAATAACTTTGACATCATGTTGTACTCCAGGATGATAATATCCGCATTCTAGGTAACAGAAAATAAAACGGACAAAAAAGAGAGCAAACAATCACTCTGAACTTTCTTAAAGAAGGTTCTGAAAAACTGCCAGTTAGACATACTGTCTCGTAGCTACAGTAAGATTCAGACATGAAGTGTGTATCCTGAATGGACACTTGCTTGCATTTTTATGATAAAGTGGAAGGAGAATAAAGAGTGATAAAGGAAGACCAGCAATCTCTTTCACATTCATGGTGACTACAGTTAATATGGCAATGTATTTTTCTAATATTCTTTTTGTGTTCCTATATGTGTGATTTTATATAAAACCAAGTAATGTCTCAAACTATTTTTTCATTTAATTTAACTTAATCAATATTCTTCAATGTTAAGCATTTCAGCTGATGTTAATTTATTTACACAATTCTCTAATGTTAAAAACCTAGCCTTTCTCAGAATTGTGTTGATATAATAATTTTTTTGTGATAAACATTAGCTTACTATAATGTGTTTTATATCTTATCATTCCCTTATAACTAACAATATTTTAATATTACAGTAAGCCTCTTCAGCATGAAATAGAATACTTACAGTTAAATATATGTTCTAATGAATTGTAAATTCATTCAAGTTACATGTTTAAAATTCGGGGCTGGGCGCAGTGGCTCATGCCTGTAACCCCAGCACTTTGGGAGGCCAAGGCGGGCAGATCATAAGGTCAGTAGTTCGAGACCAGCCTGACCAACATGGTGAAACCTCATCTCTACTAGAAATACAAAAATTAGCTGGGCGTGGTGGTGTGTGCCTGTAATCTCAGCTACTCAGGAGGCTGAGGCAGGAGAATCACTTAAATCCAGGAGGTGGATGTTGCAGTAAGCCGACATCACACCACTGTACTCTATCCTGGGCAACAGAGCAAGACTCTGTCTCAAGAAAAAAAAAAAAACAACACAATTAAAATCTTAAAATATAGTAATGCTTTTAAATGTAAATCCAATCACTTTTTCTTGCATTTTTTACTAACTTTTGAATTACCTACATATTTTAGATACAACTTTTTCTATTATTTAATGAGATTTACCAATTTCATTAAGTATGTTCCCTTAGACATTACAAACTAAAATTTCAAGTTTAACAGACTTTATTTTTCTCTTGAAAATTTAATATGGCAGACTTACAAATCTAACACATTGATTGTTATAAACATTTAACTTCTTTAAAAAAAAGACATAAACATCTTAAGAATTTTAGATAGGTTTACAAATTTTTAAAATCTATTACAAATTTGTTACTCTTCTACTTCTTTCTAAAATACCTATTTATTATTTTATAGAACTTCCTGATACTACATGTCTACTCAGACAATCAAGAAAAAGCAAAGTTACCATTATCTGGACTATGGATATGCAAATAATCAAAAAACACTATAAACTATTTTTTAAAGCCACAAACTTAACTCATTCTCAGCCATGTCTAAAATGACTCTACAACATCCAATGGATTTATATTTCAGTGACCTCATAGCCATAGTAAAATGTGACAAATAGAGAAAAGAATTAGAATATACAATTCTGTCTTGTCCTTTGGTACATAAATATATTCATTGAAAACAAGAAACTGCCCTTGACACTGAAATCACTATTCCACAAATCCTTTTCAAACTGTTGTATTAAACTCATTGTTTTTGTTCCTCCATTGCATACTCATTTCTTAACTAGTTTCATGCACTGAACTAAAACTGATATTCTAGAAGTATCAATGTCTATGGTAGTTAGAATGATGGCCAAAGATTCTCATGTCCTTATCCTCAGTACCTGCTAATATGTTACCATTCGTAGTGAAGCATTTAACTCCTTTAAAAATAAGACATAAGCATCTTATGTCTTATGGGCATGGTGGTTCATCCTTTAATATTATGTATTACTATTATTTGTTTTAGGATAAGTTGAACCAACCATTGTTGAATAAAAGTTAATCAGTTATTGATTAGATAGTTAAATAGATAGTTACATTTCAGATGTGATTAATGTTATAGACTTTGAGATGGGCAAATTATTCTGGATTATCTGGATGTCTCCAGTATAATCTTAGTCCATAAGAGTGGAGAACCTTATGCAGCTATGGTTAGAGGAAAAGAGTTGTGGTGGAATGCAGTGGCTCACACCTGTAATCCCAGAATATTGGGAGGCCATAAAGGGATGGTCGCTTGAGTCCATGAGTTTGAGACCAGCCTGAGCAACAAAGTAAGACCTTGTCTTCAAAAAAAAAAAAAAAAAAAAAAAAAAAAAAAAAGCCAGGTGTGGTACTGGGTGTCTGTGGGCCCAGCTACTCAGGAGGCTGAGGCAGGAGGATTGCTTGAGCCCCAGGAGTTTGAGGCTGCAGTGAGCTGTGATCGCCACTGTACTCCAGCCTGGGCAACAAAGCAAGACCTTGTCTCTAAGCATCAAATATTTATCAGCCCTCAGTAAACATGGTAGTTATATTAGATATTAAATATAACAATGACTATCCATTTGAAAAGAATAAAAATGGATCCAAGCAATTTATAGGTAGAGATATATATATAATATAAAAAAATTTGCAATAGTAATAAAATATTTTGTTCAAATTACAAAAAATAAAAAATGTTCAAATAGATAAAAGATGGAGTTACAAAAGGAAATTTCTAAGTCTTTCTCTTTAAAATAATTAGGATAATCGATGAGTAAAAAACAATGTATATATATACACGCACACTGTACAACATGATGTTGGATATATATATATACACACACACACACACACACACACACATTGTGTACCTCACATACATGTCATTTCTTTGTTGTAAGAGCACTTAAAATCTGCTTTCATAGCAATTTTCAAATATACAATATATTGTTATTAACTGTTGTCGCTATGAGATATATAGCAGATCTCTTGAAATTTTTAGAAACAATATATGGAGAACACACACACATATATTTTATTTACACAGATTTTTTTTATCTCCACTGAAACACTTTTTTATGACTTCCAGTTTTCAGTCCCTTGTCTTCACAAAAATAACTATTACAGCAATGCAAAGTAAGCAATGTGCCTTAGATTTTGACTTTCAAAGTGAACTCCTCAAACTTATTTGTTTAGTGAAAGTAACCAAAAGAAACTGCCAAAATCATCCGTAATTCCCCACTCTCAGTGACAGCATTAGGCTTGACTAAGCTGGGAAAGGAAATAGCAGAGAGGAAAGGGCAGAGCAAAGAAGGGTGATGTGGAGTCTCAGCAAAGGGATCCTACACCCTTTCTGTTTCCTGAAGTTGAACCCACCAGACTGGATTCTGGAACACCAGTTCAGACACTGGAACATGTGTACCTGTTCCCACTTGGTGCTCTGGAAGGATGGTAAGCCCTGGGTAGAAAACCTTCTCTGTCTTTTGGTATGGGGGCTTAAAGTAAAGACGGCAGAGGGGTGCCTAGGTTCAAGGAGAGAGGAGCTTAATTTCCATGTATTCTGAGATGAGCAGAGAAGTGGGTAAGAGAGAGAAGGACAGAGCCAGTGGCCTGGAAGAGTTTGATGCTAGCAGAATGAATCCTGTAAGCCACAGACAAGTGGAACTGGCTGCTTCCAGAAGACGCCATCATGAAGGATGCTGATGATGTCAGCCAGCGCCTCTGCAGAGAAGGGCTGACAATCACTGTTACCTTTTCAGAATATAAGCCCTATTTAGGTAGGATGCTGCTGTATTCCCAGGGCCAACCACACGGTCCACACTCAATAAATATTTGTTGATGAATAAATGCATAATATATTAGCATGGGATATGGAGTCTGCTGAGCCTGTATTTGAATCCAGAATTTCACTGCTTACTAGCTGTATGTTCTCAGTTCAATCATAAGTAAAATGCAAATAATTCCTTCCTCAACAATAGGCTCATGAATATAAAGAATTTCTTACAGAATTGGGCACATCTAGATACTCAAAAATAACAGATTTAATACACTGTGGGAAATTTATGAGAACTTTTCATAATAGTAACTTTGAGAGCTAGATGGATGTAATTACTTGGGCAATGAATTTCTGATTAGAAAATCCACAAATATTTGAACCTTTATAGTTTTTTTCCCCCAATGTTGCACAGAGGAAAATGGTCTCATCAGAGACTAGAAACAGATAAACCAAAAGACAAAGCTTGAGTAAAGAATGCATACATGTATAAACATGACATCGAAAATAACAATCATATGTTTAGTTTGGTACCTGGGTAAAATCATTTCTAATTCACTGACTTTTCTAACCAATCAGCAGCTACACCTCTGAAACCCCCTGAGTCCCAAGCTGCCACTTACTGACACAAACACACATGAGCCCACGTTAGCATGCCCTTGCCAGGATACCTGTGGGATTGTGCTGCATAGCTTGAAGTGAAAGACAAACATGAGGCCTGGAGCAACATTTCTTGATTAACAGTACACAGTCCTTTAAAGAGATCACGTAAACTTTTATCTGAAACATGGCTTGGAACAGCTAAGCTAAAATCCGTTGCTATGAGAGTTCATTCAACTTTGGTAAATTCAGTGTGTGATAGATAATAACCTCTGTACTGTTTAATACTAGATTCCCTATTTCTGACGGCAGTAAATAATCCTTACCTTTCTTTGGTGAACAGTTGCTTCATCCCAAAGCCCAAAACCATGTGTGAAAACATTTTAGTAAAGGATTTTCAAGTAAACCTCACAGATCATGAAGATCTGACTTTGTCAGTGATTGCCTTGGGCTATCTTCCGTGAGCTTTCTGTTTTTCGCTTTTTCTTTTGGGGTTGTCATTATCTAACATTTGTAAATATTTCAGAAATGTGAACTGTACGTAATCAATTGTAAATGCTATAGAGCTAAGGAATCTAGCTGAGATCTACAGCTTTGAAGAGGATGCACGATCATTAAAATTATAATCAATCTGTTTTCCTTTCTCCTAATATTTTTCCTATACTGTAACATGTTTTGGTACGATAGTTCAACATTATAAAATGACAATGTGATCTTAGGAAAAACTTTCCAGGACTTTTTGAAAAAAAAAAAAACTGGGAAAAACTGCTTTGCTTTCCTTGCTTTTTCACTGCTGTGGTTTACCAGATGCTGCCTTAAGTGCTGTCCGAGAGCATATTGATTTCCTTCCTCAGGCTGGCTACTCTCACCTTTTGACATCAAATGGGCTATATTGAAGAAGCACCAAATATAGTTTGCAATCCACCATAGAGAAGGCATGAGAAAATATTCATCATTTAAAAACACTGGTGTCTACATATACACACTCATGTAATGGGCTTATTCTTAAGGATTGTATAATAAACTGCTGAGAATATTCTTGTATTATTTTTGACCAGATCTCTGAATAGTAAGCACTTCATTGTGAATTTATAGCATTAAGAATAAGAATAGAACAACTTTCTTTCCTATGAATAGCTTCTATTCCATTTGAGAACTATTTCATTGGTTAATATCACTACTTCTGCTTTTCGAGGGGCTCTCTAGACACAGAATAAAGCATTGATGAGCTGATTGTAAAACATGGTGATGTTGAGGAAAATAAAACATCTTATAAAGGAGAAATAGTCCATGTTCATGTATAGGAAGACTCAATATTGTTCACGCGTCAGTTCTTTCCATCTTTATTTAACACAATCCCAATCAAAATCCTAACAAGTTATTTTGTGAAAATCTAGTGTCTAATGTTTATATAGAAAGTCAAAAGATACAGAATTAAATGTGATGATGATAGAAAAAAGGAAGATATGGGCAATGTCCCCAAGTTATAGGAATCTGAAAACTCCCTGTATAACATGGTTTGGATTTGATTCTAATGCATGAGCTTAGCGCAACAGATATAGATAGATACCTACAGATGTACTTCTATATCTATACATATATATGTGTGTGTGCGTGTGTGTGTATATATATATGGCTACAAGATTCTAAAGAAACCTGGAGGTTGGGGGTTGAACAGAAGAAAGGAGTAATACATATACATTATTCTGTAAGAAATATCAGAAAACGGGCGGGGCATGGTAGCTCATGCCTGTAATCCCACCATTTTGGGTGGCCGAGGTGGGCAGATCACTTGAGGTCAGGAGTTTGAGATCAGCCTGGCCAATATAGTGAAACCTCGTCTCTACTAGAAATACAAAAATTATCTGGCCATGGTGTTGCATGCCTGTAGTCCCAGATACTGGGAAGCTGAGGCAGGAGAATTGCTTGAACCCAGAAGGTGGAGGTTGCAGTGAGCCAAGATTGTGCCACTGCACTCCAGCCTGGGCGACAGAGAAAGATTTAGTTAAAAAAAAAAATATATATATATATATATATGAAAAAAAATATATATATATATGAAAACTATTGAAAAGAATTGAATGTGTGGTATTAAGAAAAGAAGAAAATTGGTATCTCATCTAGTATCACAGTTGGTTTCATGCTGCTCTCTTATGGATCCATTACTGTGGGAGAAAATAACTTTTTCCCCTAAGTGAAATCATAAAAACAGCCAGAGCCTTTTTATTTTAAACATTCTTTCAAAACACACAAAAAGCAGGTATTAGAAATTATGAGAAAATTTGGAAGTATATTTTTCTTTTACTCTGAAGTAAACAGTTGAAATCCATACATTCATAGACTGCTACAAAATACTTCTCAACTTCAGTGAGTTGGTGGTCTCTGTTGGATCCCACTAGACTAGTGTCCATTAGAGCAATTAGTTCTTATTAGCACACTTATTATCAAGGTTTTATGAGATCCTGAGAATGGATGGGCAGAAAAAATAATCCCTTTATCTCCACTAGTGCTGAACCCTCCAGAAGAGAAGATCGAAAGATTATTATGAATCTGTGAGGTAATTTCACTGCCACTAGCCCATTGGCAGCAGTAGCAGAGATCTGTCTCCTGATTCCTGCCTACAGCTCTCATGAGCATTATCTTCATTCCAGAAATGGAAAATAAGATTCCAAAGAAATGATCATGTTATTTACCTTCGTGGTTGAAAGCTCCCAAGGAATTCTAATGCACATTTTACATTTTAACATAATGAAAACCACTAAGTTCTCTTGCACTTCTTAATATGGTTCAATGAAATAAGCAAAGTGTTTCTTATGCAATATATTAGTAAGTTTGCAAAATGTCCTCAAGTTTAATAGCTAATAATGCTTCTCCAACTTTTTCTTATACATCTAATCAGAAAAATATTTTTCTCATCCCAATGTGGGTTAGAGAAATACACCCTGAATGAATGTTTAAACCTACTTTGTATAGTAGAATTTTTTTTCCTCTTTGTTGAATGATTATGAACTCTAAGCATGACTGTGACTAAACAGTAAAAATCAATTTGATACCATAATGTGTAGGAGATTTAAGATATTTTATTAGTTTATAAAAGTTATAAATCCATTATTCCTATTCTTCAGTTAACTTGAGAACTATTTCATTGGTTAATATGACTACATACTGTATTGTATTTATTTAATATTATACTCCCCAAACTATATAGAGTTAAGAAAGCCATTCAAATTTTAGTTAAATTATCTTAGAATCATAAACACATGTAGAAAAAATTAAGAAATACTCCTAAAGCAATATAACATGGTAAAATTTTTTGAAAAGAAAATGTGTCAATATTTGTTAAAATTAAAATGACTACACTTTTGGGAATGTGCTGTAACTAAACTGGCACAAGTACTTAAATTTGTGGATATCCTTTTAAATTTATTTTGCTAGTTCTAACAATTCTGCCAACCATACATATATTAAACACACACAAGCATAAACACGGAGGGCATTTGTCTATATATGTGTGGCATAATTGTGTGTGTAGGTATCATATATGTATTACATATGTGTATATATGCATGTGCATTATAAAACACAAATGTATATAACCCTATGTATGTAGGTAAATAGGTAGAGATATATGTATATATAGATATACATACCTATATACAACTATGTACATAGGTATATATAAATGCGTATACACTGATAGCACATATATAATATACAGGGTATATATTATATAGGTATATGTACACATACATATATTATACACAAAAATACTGCATGTGTGCAGGTAGATAGGCATATATATGCATATAAATATACACATGCATATATACACATATTATTTATAGTATATATTATGCAGGCATGTGTACACATACATATACATGTATACATATTCATAGGTATGTACATAGGTAAATAGGTAGATATATGTACGTGTAAATATACCTACGTATATACATATCTATGTGTGTATATATACATACATATACATATATATGTATGTACATATTTAAGTACTTGTGCCAGTTTAGTTACAGCACATTCCCAAAGGTGTAGTCATTTTATTTTAACAAATATTGACACATTTTCTTTTCAAAAAATTTCACCATGTTATATTGCTTTAGGAGTATTTCTTAATTTTTTCTACATGTGTTTATGATTCTAAGATAATTTTTTTATTTTTTATTTATTTATTTTTATTTATTTTTTTATTATTATACTTTAAGTTCTAGGGTACATGTGCACAATGTGCAGGTTTGTTACATATGTATACTTGTGCCATGTTGGTGTGCTGCACCCATCAACTCATCAGCACCCATCAACTTGTCATTTACATCAGGTATAACTCCCAATGCCATCCTTCCCCCACCCCCTCCCCATAATAGGCCCCAGTGTGTGATGTTCCCCTTCCCGAGTCCAAGTGATCTCATTGTTCAGTTCCCACCTACGAGTGAGAACATGTGGTGTTTGGTTTTCTGTTCTTGCGATAGTTTGCTGAGAATGATGGTTTCCAGCTGCATTCATGTCCCTACAAAGGACACAAACTCATCCTTTTTTATGGCTGCATAGTATTCCATGGTGTGTATGTACCACATTTTCTTAATCCAGTCTGTCACTGATGGACATTTGGGTTGATTCCAAATCAACCCAATTTGCTATTGTGAATAGTGCCACAATAAACATATGTGTGCATGTGTCTTTATAGCAGCGTGATTTATATTCCTTTGGGTATATCCCCAGTAATGGGATGGCTGGGTCAAATGGTATTTCTAGTTCTAGGTCCTTGAGGAATCGCCACACTGTTTTCCACAATGGTTGAACTAGTTTACAGTCCCATCAAAGGTGTAAAAGTGTTCCTATTTCTCCACATCCTCTCCAGCACCTGTTGTTTCCTGACTTTTTAATGATTGCCATTCTAACTGGTGTGAGATGGTATCTCATTGTGGTTTTGATTTGCATTTCTCTGATGGCCAGTGATGATGAGCATTTTTTCATGTGTCTGTTGGCTGCATGCATGCCTTCATTTGAGAAATGTCTGTTCATATACATCACCCACTTTTTGATGGGGTTGTTTTTTTCTTGTAAATTTGTTTGAGTTCTTTGTAGATGCTGTATGTTAGCCCTTTGTCAGATGAGTAGATTGCAAAACTTTTCTCCCATTCTGTAGGGTGCCTGTTCACTCTGATGGTAGTTTCTTTTGCTGTGCAGAAGCTCTTTAGTTTAATTAGATCCCATTTGTCAATTTTGGCTTTTGTTGCCATTGCTTTTGGTGTTTTAGTCATGAAGTCCTTGCCCATGCCTATGTCCTGAATGTATTAACTAGGTTTTCTTCTAGGGTTTTAATGGTATTAGGTCTAACATTTAAGTCGCTAATCCATCTTGAATTAATTTTTGTATAGGGAGTAAGGAAAGGATCCAGTTTCAGCTTTCTACTTATGGCTAGCCAATTTTCCCAGCACCATTTATTAAATAGGGAATCCTTTCCCCATTTCTTGTTTTTCTCAGGTTTGTCAAAGATCAGATGACTGTAGATGTGTGCTATTATTTCTGAGGACTCTGTTCTGTTCCATTGGTCTGTATCTCTGTTTTGGTACCAGTACCATGCTGTTTTGGTTACTATTGCCTTGTAGTACAGTTTGAAGTCAGGTAGTGTGATCCCTCCAGCTTTGTTCTTTTGCCTTAGGATTGTCTTGGCAATGCGGGGTCTTTTTTGGTTCCACATGAACTTTAAAGCAGTTTTTTCCAATTCTGTGAAGAAAGTCATTGGTAGCTTGATGGGGATGGCATTGAATCTATAAATTACCTTGAGCAGTATGGCCATTTTCACGATATTGATTCTTCCTATCCATGAGCATGGTATGTTCTTCCATTTGTTTGTGTCCTCTTTTATTTCACTGAGCAGTGGTTTGTAGTTCTCCTTGAAGAGGTCCTTTACATCCCTTGTAAGTTGAATTCCTAGGTATTTTATTCTCTTTGAAGGAATTATGAATGGAAGTTCTTTCATGATTTGGCTCTCTGTCTGTCTGTTACTGGTGTATAAGAATGCTTGTGATTTTTGCACATTAATTTTGTATCCTGAGACTTTGCTGAAGTTGCTTATCAGCTTAAGGAGATTTTGGGCTGAGATGATGGGGTTTTCTAAATATACAGTCATGTCATCTGCAAAGAGGGACAATTCGACTTCCTCTTTTCCTACCTGAATACCTTTATTTCTTTCTCTTGCCTGATTGCCCTAGCCAGAACTTCCAACACTATGTTGAATAGGAGTGGTAAGAGAGGGCATCCCTGTCTTGTGCCAGTTTTCAAGGGGAATGCTTCCAGTTTTCGCCCATTCAGTATGATATTGGCTGTGGGTTTGTCATAAATAGCTCTTATTATTTTGAGGTACGTTCCATCAGTACTGAATTTATTGAGAGTTTTAGCATGAAGGGCTGTTGAATTTTGTCAAAGACCTTTTCTGCATCTATTAAGAAAATCATGTGGCTTTTGTCTTTGGTTCTGTTTATATGTTGGATTCCATTTATTGATTTGCATATGTTGAACCAGCCTTGCATCCCAGGGATGAAGCCCACTTGATCATGGTGTATAAGCTTTTTGATATGCTGCTGGATTCGGTTTGCCAGTATTTTATTGAGGATTTTTGCATCGATGTTCATCAGGGATATTGGTCTAAAATTCTCTTTTTTTGTTGTGTCTCTGCCAGGCTTTGGTATCAGGATGATGTTGGCCTCATAAAATGAGTTAGGGAGGATTCCCTCTTTTTTTTATTGATTGGAATAGTTTCAGAAGTAATGGTAGCAGCACCTCCTTGTACCTCTGGTAGAATTCAGCTGTGAATCTGTCTGGTCCTGGACTTTTTTTGGTTGGTAGGCTATTAACTATTGCCTCAATTTCAGAGCCTGCTACGGGTCTATTCAGGGATTCAACTTCTTCCTGGTTTAGTCTTGGGAGAGTGTAAGTGGCCAGGAAATTATCCATTTCTTTTAGATTTTCTAGTTTATTTGCATAGATATGTTTATAGTATTCTCTGATGGTAGTTGTATTTCTGTGGGATCGGTGGTGATATCCCCTTTATCATTTTTCATTGCGTCTATTTGATTCTTCTCTCTTTTCTTCTTTATTCGTCTTGCTAGCGGTCTATCAATTTGGTTGATCTTTTCAAAAAGCCAGCTCCTGGATTCATTTATTTTTTGGAGGGTTTTTTGTGTCTCTATCTCCTTCAGTTCTGCTCTGATCTTAGTTATTTCTTGCCTTCTGTTAGCTTTTGAGTGTGTTTGCTCTTGCTACTCTAGTTCTTTTAATTGTGATGTTAGAGTGTCAATTTTAGATCTTTCCAGCTTTCTCTTGTGGGCATTTAGTGCTGTAAATTTCCCTCTACACACTGCTTTAAATGTGTCCTAGAGATTCTGGTATGTTGTATCTTTGTTCTCATTGGTTTCAAAGAACATCTTTTTTTCTGCCTCCATTTTGTTATGGACCCAGTAGTCATTCAGGAGCAGATTGTTCAGTTTCCATGTAGTTGAGTGGTTTTGATTGAGTTTCTTAGTCCTGAGTTCCAGTCTGATTGCACTGTGGTCTGAGAGACAGTTTGTTATAATTTCTGTTCTTATACATTTGCTGAGGAGTGCTTTACTTCCAATTATGTGGTCAATTTTGGAATAAGTGCGATGTGGTGCTGAGAAGAATGTATATTCTGTTGATTTGGGGTGGAGAGTTCTGTAGATGTCTATTAGGTCTGATTGGTGCAGAGTTGAGTTCAGTTCCTGGATATCCTTGTAACTTTGTCTCGTTGATCTGTCTAATGTTGACAGTGGGGTGTTGAAGTCTCCCATTATTATTGTATGGGAGTCTAAGTCTCTTTGTAAGTCTCTAAGGACTTGTTTTATGAATCCGTTTGCTCCTGTATTGGGTGCGTATATATTTAGGATAGTTAACTCTTCCAGTTGAATTGATCACTTTACCGTTATGTAATGGTCTTCTTTGTCTCTTGATCTTTGTTGGTTTAAAGTCTGTTTTATCAGAGACTAGGATTGCAACCCCTGCTTTTTTTGTTCTCCATTTGCTTGGTATTTCTTCCTCCATACCTTTATTTTGAGCCTATATGCATCTCCGCTTGTGAGATGGATCTCCTGAATACAGCAAACTGATCGGTCTTGGCTCTTTATCCAATTTGCCAATCTGTGTCTTTTAATTGAACCATTTAGTCCGTTTACATTTAAGGTTAATATTTTTATGTGTGAACTTGATCCTATCATTGTGATATTAGCTGGTTATTTTGCTCGTTAGTTGATGCAGTTTCTTCCTAGCATCGATGGTCTTTACATTTTGGCATGTTTTTGAAATGGCTAGTACCCGTTGTTCCTTTCTATGTTTAGTGCTTCCTTCAGTGTCTCTTGTAGGGTAGGCCTGGTGGCGACAAAATCTCTAAGCATTTGCTTGTTTGTAAAGGATTTTATTTCTCCTTCACTTATGAAACTTAGTTTGGCTGGATGTGAAATTCTGGGTTGAAAATTCTTTTCTTTAAGAATTTTGAATATTGGCCCCAACTCTCTTCTGGCTTGGAGAGCTTCTGCCGAGAGATCTGCTGTTAGTACTAGATGGGCTTCCCTTTGTGAGTAACCCAACATTTCTCTCTGGCTGTCCTTAACATTTTTTCCTTCTTTTCAACTTTGGTGAATCTGACAATTATGTGTCTTGGAATTGCTCTTCTCGAGGAGTATCTTTGTGGCGTTCTCTGTATTTCCTGAATTTAAATGCTGGCCTGCCTTAGTAGGTTGGGGAAGTTCTCCTGGATGTTATCCTGAAGAGTGTTTTCCAGCTTGCTTCCATTTCCCCCTTCACTTTCAGGTACCCCAATCAGACGTAGATTTGGTCTTTTCACATAATCCCATACTTCTGGAAGGCTTTGTTCATTTCTTTTTCCTCTTTTTTCTTTAGACTTCTCTTCCCGCTTCATTTCATTCATTTGATCCTCAATAGCTGATACTCTTTCTTCCAGTTGATCGAGTTGGTTACTGAATCTTGGGCATTTGTCACATATTTCTCGTGTCATGGTTTTTATCTCTGTCAGTTCGTTTATGGCCTTCTCTGCATTGATTAGTTTAGTTATCCATTCTTCTATTCTTTTTTCAAGATTTTTAGTTTCTTTGCACTGGGTATGTAATTCCTCTTTTAGCTCTGAGAAGTTTGATGGACTGAAGCCTTCTTCCCTCAACTCGTCAAAGTCATTCTCCGTCCAGCTTTGATCCGTTGCTGGTGATGAGCTGCGTTCCTTTGGAGGGGGAGATGTGCTCTTATGTTTTGAATTTCCAGCTTTTCTGCCCTGCTTTTTCCCCATCTTTGTTTTATCTGCCTTTGGTCTTTGATGATGGTGACGTACGGATGGGGTTTTGGTGTGGGTGTCCTTTCTGTTTGTTAGTTTTCCTTCTAACAGTCAGGACCCTCAGCTGTAGGTCTGTTGGAGATTGCTTGAGGTCCACTCCAGACCCTGTTTGCCTGGGTATCAGCAGCAGAGGCTGCAGAAGATAGAATATTGCCAAACAGCAAGTGTTCCTGTCTGATTCTTGCTCTGGAAGCTTTGTCTCAAGTGTGTACCCCGCCTTGTGAGGTATGGGGTGTTGGTTTGCACCTCAGTTGAAAATGCAGAAATCACCCGTCTTCTGTGTCTTTCACGCTGGGAGCTGGAGACTGGAGCTGTTCCTATTCGGCCATCTTGCTCCGGGTCCAATTTTAAGATAATTTAAACTAAAATTTGAATTTTTTTTTTTTTTTTGAGACGGAGTCTCGCTCTGTCACCCAGGCTGGAGTGCAGTGGCCGGATCTCAGCTCACTGCAAGCTCCGCCTCCCGGGTTCACGCCATTCTCCAGCCTCAGCCTCCCGAGTAGCTGGGACTACAGGCGCCCGCCACCTCGCCCGGCTAGTTTTTTTTTGTATTTCTTAATAGAGACGGTGTTTCACAGTGTTAGCCAGGATGGTCTCGATCTCCTGACCTCGTGATCCGCCCGTCTCGGCCTCCCAAAGTGCTGGGATTACAGGATTGAGCCACCGCGCCCGGCCACTAAAATTTGAATTGCTTTCTTAACTCTATATAGTTTGGGGTGTATAATATAAATAAATACAATACAATATGTAGTTATATTAACCAATGAAATATATATGTACATATATATGTACATATATATGTAATACATATATAATACATACATAGAGATATGTATACATATCTTTCTGTCTATATACACAACCATGTGTATATATGTTTGTGTGTATATACATGTTTATATGGGAGAATTGTTAGAACTAGGAAAAAAATGAAATGGTTGGCAATAAACTAAATATTAACCCTCAATAGACACTATATTATTTACTGTGTAATCACTAAGATAATGATTGTTGGTGTATGTATTAAAGTAGAATCATGTTTACATTATAATAAGTGTAAAAATTGCATAGTAATGAAAATAGCACACGACTGAAGAAAGAAGTCATTTGGTTTCCTCTTTATGTTCTTATGCACTCTTATAAGTATAAAACCACATTTCAGTGAAAAACTGAATAGACTGTCTTAAATTCAATTATGAACAAGTTGAGAAATAAACAAATGAACAAACAAATGGTATAACTGAAGATTGGCAACATCAGCAAGAACATCAGAATTTTAAACAATATGACTTGGTGTATTTTCTACATTGCTGAATGTATTCAATATGAGATATTCAAGAATGGAGGTGCTGCCTTGTAAATGTTTAAAAATGGTATTTTTTTCTTTCAAAATATTTAGTGTCTACAATTCATCAGTGAAGCAAGTAAATCATGGCTTCTTCAAGTGCAAGGATCGAAACCAATTACCATTAGTGACCATCGGGTGCAGCCGATCCTTTCTGTCCTGTTGCCTGAATCTCAATGATCTCCCAAGTGTGCCCATGCAATTTAACAGAAAGATCAATATACCACAGCAGTTAGCAGCAGCTCTCTTGAAGTGCTTCACAAAACATGCTACATTTCTCTACCGAATAAATGTCAAAACATTCCAACAGCTACAATTCTTGGGAGAAATCGTTCTTCTGAAACATTATTGACATACTTTAACCCACATTTCCCGCTGCTCGCAGGCTTCCTACTGGCTAGTCAATTCTGATTTGGCAAGAGCCACATCGACATGTGTACCCTGCTGACTTCTCAGTTGGCATAAAAGATATCAGAATCTGGTAGATAGGTCTTGGGGTTCCAGGGTCAGTGGTCTAATGCTGACCCAAGGTCAAGGTGATGGCAACCTCTCTCCAGAGACTTGGCTTCATTTCTAATATGCCCTTGAAACCGATCAATATCATCACAGAGCTTTCCTTCCTAAGCATAAAAGACCTCCTGATCTGAAGGCTTTTGAGTTACTTCTGGCAAACCAAAAGCTTAAAAGCTGTGTCAGTGCATAGTGGAGCAGACTTTATTTCTCACTTCTTTGAGATGCTGACAGTGATTATAATTCTTCAAATGTATCTACAAAGTATGATATATGTCACATATATTTATATATGTATATATGAGAGAAAAACATAAATATATTTTCATTACATGAGTTATTTTTTGTTAGTTCACATCAGAAGCTCTCACATTGTGGCCACATTAGTCTAATTTTCATATAATGCTCTGATGTTTTTGAGAAGTTTTTCGTAGTTGCTGATATCTGAAATGGATATTTTTCTTTGATGTTTGTTTTGTTTTCCTATGTTTTATGTCCTTTATTACAACTCCTTCCCTCCAATCTTTCTGTAGACGATTTTATTTGGAAATATGAAGATCTTCCAGTTTGAGAAACATTTCAACATAAGTATGAGCAGAAAACCATTGCTGTCGGTAGAAGCTTTATTTTTTCTATATGTAACAAAGACCCATTAGGGCTGTCAACCGGCTTAATGACCCTGGAGGTGTCACTGCTGTTGGGCAATAATGAAAATAACTATCCAAATGAAATAAGGTATATCAACTATTGTTCCACCAAAATTTATTATTTAAAGATTTTTGGAAACCAAGCATAATATTATTTACCTAGATTAAGCTGTAACTTCCAAATAACACCTTAGTTTTACTGACTATAACACCTTAGTTTTACTAATTCAGAAAGTTGTAACAGGTTCGGTGAATTGACTGTTGCATTTGGCTTTTCACACAGCTCTGCTGGTAGTGTTTATTGGGTCTACACTTAATATAGATTTATTCAGTGTTAGTTAATAAGAAAGAAGAGGTCTTCACAAAAAATAAAGTATTATCTTTTATTTTTTGAGGTACAAAATTATTTTATGGAGTAAATAAATGTATGTAATTGTTAAACATTCAGCAATTGCAATGGAGATACTAAGGCTCTTTGCCTTAATTTTTCTCAACAAATATCAGCAATTGCAGTTTCAGTGATACATTTTTCATTGACTCCACTTAAAATTACACACTCTTGTAAGCAAACAAGAGCCTCCTAATATTACCCATTATTAATTAATAAACCCTGAAGATAAGATATAAAGCCAACATTTTCATAATTAATTTTTATTACCCTCTTCTCAGGACATTTTTCAAACACAGGATTTAATATAAAAATGGAAAAATTACATGAAGTTTCAAATATAACTTCCTCATGTAGGCAGTAACTAGATATCTCAGAAAAAGATCAATGTCACCCTCTCTCTTTTTTTTCAAATGCACACGCACACACGATCAATGATACTGTAAATAACTATTTTATATATGTATTTTAGGTTATGAAAACATATTATTGAGGTAAAGTGCAAGAATTACATACAGCCACAATGTCACCAACATGACATGAGATTAATAATACAATAATAACCAAGATAGACGTTACCACACCTACTCACAAATATACACACAAAAAGTGTCCTTCACTTAAATTCTGAGCGCTAGTCGTTAGCCAAAGATGTAATTATTATAATTGCGTATTAGCTAATTCTTACTCTAAAAAGAAACACCTGAGACTTTGTAATTTATAAAGACAAGCAGTTTAATTGGCTCACGGTTCTTCCAACTGTATAGGAAGCATAATGCTGGCCATCTGCTCTGTTTCTGGGGAGGCCTCAGGAAACTTACAATCATTGTGGAAAGCAAAGGGGAAGCAGGCGTGTCTTACATGGTGGGCACAGGAGGAAGAGAGAGAGCAGGGAGGTGCTACACACTTTCAAACAACCATATATCATGAGAACTCACTCTCAAGTAACACCGGGGTGGGTGTGGGGGGGTGTTAAACCATTAGAAGCCACTGCCATGCTCGGGTCACCTCCCACCAGGCCCTACCTCCAACACTGAGGATTACAATTGAACACGAGATTTGGGTGGACATGCAGATCCAAACCATATCAAATCTTATGCAGTTTGAAAATTTCTTAAAATCACATGTGTTAGATAAATTGCCAGTCTTATTCTATAACTTGGAAGAAAATGAAATCTAGCCTGTTTTAGAAGAAGATTCTTATGATTAATATATTAACATTCATACATATTTTGTGTTCCATATTTTTAAGTATTTTGAGGGCAAGTTTATTTTCTCCTCTATGCTATACAAAATATATCTTAATTATATGTTATGCCCCTTATGAATGCTTACTACCTTTGACATCGCCTTTGAAAATCTGAATAGCCATTTGTTGAATGTTCACATTACATTTTTTATATCAGTTAATTTTCATATCACATTTTGAAGTAGATATCTTAATATTCTATATCAGGAGGTTGTGAAAGTTTAAGAAATTATTGTCTATACACTTTTATTCGTTTTTTTTTCTTTTCCTTTTTTTTGAGACGGAGTCTTGCTCTATTGCCCAGGTTGGAGTGCAGTGGGGCGATATCAGCTCACTGCCACCTCTGCCTCCCAGGTTCAAGCGATTCTCCTGCCTCAGCCTCCAAAGTAGCTGCGTGCTAGACACACCTGGCTAATTTTTGTATTCTTCATAGAGATGGGGTTTCACCATGTTGGTCAGGCTGGTCTCAAACTCCTGACTTCATGATCTGCCTGCCTCGGCCTCCCAAAGTGCTGGGATTACAGGCGTGAGCCACCACACCTGGCCTTATATTTTTCTTTTATAGAGACAAGTTTTTGCTATGTTGCCCAGACTGTTCTTGAATTCCAGAGCTCAAGCAATCTGCCCACCTAGGCCTCCAAAGTGCTGGGGTGCTGGGATTACAAGTGTCAGCCACTACACGCAGCCATATTATTGTATATTTAGTTTCTAAGCTCAAGGCTATCTTAACCCAAAGCCTATCCTGTTAAGCAATATACTATTCTCATGCCACCTCACCAAGAGTATCTGAAGATGATGGGGTCATGGTCATCAGAAAGGAGAATTCTTAACAAAGGGAATTGATGCCTTATTTATCAGGTTTGGAGATGGTAGTAAACTAGGCAACTATCATGACAGTAAACTATCTAGGCAAAATATTAGTGAAATATACAGGTAGAATAAAGTCTTTCAGAATAAAAAAAGGATGGCTTAGCTCGCATGTACCTTTTCTTAGGAGGCTACTGCAATGCTCAGTAAACTGAAGAACGGGAAAAAACCAGAGTATAGTGACCGGGATAGGAGTAAAGAGAAGCCTCGAGTTGGCAGCTGTCCAGGAGGTCCAGAGAGCAACCTGCACACACTGGTTTTGTAAGAGGGGGCTGAGAGAAGTCTCCTGCATGGGGCAGGGTTCCCGCAGGATTACGTGATGATCTGGATCATTTAGAGCACGGTCATTTAGAGTGAAATTGGTTAATAGGTACAAAACTACAATTAGAGAGTTCAAGGAGTTCTAGATTTCAGTAAGTTCTAGAGTTCAATAGCCCAGTAGGGTGACCGTAGTTAACAATAATACTTTTGTATCTTTTAAAACAGATATACAAGAAGGTTTGGAATGTTCCCAAATACAAAAGTTAAATTAAAGATTGATGAATGTTTGAGTTGATGGGTATCTCAATTACTCTCATTTGGTGATTACATATTATATGCATGTATCAAAATATCACGTGCCCCTAAAATTTATACAATAATTTTTATCAATTATAAAAAATAAAAATAAAGAAAATTATTAATTAAAAACAAAACATTGACGTAAAACAATAGGAGGTACATAATAAAATATAATAAAAATTAAAATAGCAACTACTGTATGGAAAAACATTGAGTGAAGAAAAACTGTACTCATAATAGAACTTGGGTCAAGTATGAGTAACATTAATATTGTCATAGGAATGTTAGCATCTACGATATATTTTATATAACATTATGATTATTAGGGCTATCAAGTTAAAGAAAACAAAGGGTTTCCTTTCACACAAAGGTGATAAAAAATAATATAAAATGTATAATTCAAGTAATAAAAAGATGCCACATATTTAGGAATACTATATCCTCAAGCAATTCACTCACAAAACACCCACATACACACACACAGCTTAAAGGATTCAATGTGTTTACATCTAAGAATCAGTAAGTAATCTGTATATTATCATAATCCTCTTAGTTATTGTTTATGGCTAGGTTCCCTAGGAGCACAGCCTGAGATAGGGATTTCAGGGCACAAGCTTTATTAAGAGAACATTCCTCTGCAAAAAGAAATAAGGGAAGTAGGATAGAGCAAGCAAAGGATATCTTAGCTGGGGGGTACTTTGGACAGATCCCACTGGAAGCACTGGATGTAATGTCACCACATGGTGATCCCTGCTTGAGGCAGAGGACCTTCTGGACCCTTTGTTAACCAGTCCCAGTCTGCAGGCCGCCTTTGTTGGGGAATTGAGGAGTGAACTTGGCTAGAACTGTTGTTCTGAGAAGGGTAACAGCTGTGATCCATTAGCAGCCAGAAATACGGTGGCTGGGGGAGGACTGCCCTGGACTGGGAAGGGAGTCTGGGTGCCACAGGAACATCTACTGGAGCACAATGTAATTTTAAAAATTATATGCCTATGCATTTGTTTTTATTTACTTAAACTTAATCTTAAACAAAAATAGATGTGTACTGTAATTAACAACACTACATGTTAAACAAGAATCAAACATGATTTTTAGTTGATTTTGAAGTTCATACGTTTAAAGAGTATTGTGTAGCACCAACAGCATGATTGATTTCATTTCCATCCCATTTTCTTGAGAAGATGGAGGTGGTCTGTCCTAACGTGCTTCATGTAGGTTACAAGTCAAAGAACCAATACTGCAAGGTGACAGGATTGAATACTTAAAAGGGTAAAGTGCAATGGTAAGGCACTCAAACACCTGCCATTTTAAGAGATAGGTGAAGAAACTGGCGGTGTTTTGCCTGGAAAGGTTTACGAGAGATGGGATAGCTAATAATACTTCAGTTATCTTTCTATGATTTCAAAGGTTTTCAACATGAAAACAGTGAATATTATGGGAAACATGTTTTAACTTAAGCTAAGAAGAGGTTGTCTGACACTACCCAACTTTGGGCCTAATGTACACAGGTCAAACAAGTTAGTGATGGAGAATCAATGACAGAATGCAACCATGGGAAGCAGGAAGGTTCGTTCTAGGTAGGCTCTAAAGCAACTTCCCATTTGGGTGTCAACAACCCGATGATATTTGTATAGAAGATAATTATGATGAGAAGGTGATCCTATTAGGCCAATTCATCTTAAATATTCGGTGATGCCATAAAACTCTCTTTGATACTTTTTTATCTTTCTAAAACATTTAATAAAGAAATTCTGGGCCTGCTGCAGTAACTCACACCTGTAATCCTAGAAATTTGGGAGGCTGAGGTGGGTGGATCATGAGGTCAGGAGTTCAAGACCAGTCTGGCAAAGATGGTGAAACCCGTCTCTACCAAAAGCAGCAAGAATATTAGCCAGGCACGGTGGCAGGTGCCTATAATTCCAGGTACTCTGGAGACTGAGGCAGGAGAATCACTTGAACCTAGGCAGCAAAAGTTGCAGTGAGCCGAGATGGCGCCACTGCACTCCAGCCTGGGCAACAGAGTGAGACTCTGTCTCAAAAAAAAAAAAAAAAAATTCTGTAGGATTCCACTCTTTCTGCCCACAAGTGGTAAAACCACAGAAACTATATTATTTGGCACATAATATAGAGGGCTTTGCAAGTTCCTAAACACGCTTTTGGGAGATGATGACATGGCTTTGAACGAGACCAAGAAGGGCTTTCTGTCTTGCATTCTTTGGCTCATCAGGGAGGCCACAAGGAAAAAAGAGATATTCTCATCAAGCCCAAAAAAGAATTAGAATTATGAATTCCATGTCAAGACCATTCAGAATAAATAAATAAAAATAATAAAGATGTTTGGAGTAAGAGGCACAGCACAGATAAGTATGTTGTCTATCATGCTGCATAGCTTATCCAACCAAGCATTGTGAGAATTTTATTTGAATGCTTATTGTAAATTATCTTTTGTAATTTAAAATATTTTAGTGACCAAAACACTTTAAAACCTTTAAAATCTTTGTTTTCATGGATGGAGTGGTAGGCCCACATGGTGGGGTAGAATTTCAAGGGGTATGAGTGAAGGCAGAGAATTGTCAGTTTGACAGTGGCAAGCTAACTCTCACCATTTGTTAGTTCAACATTGGGTTAAAAAACAAATAACTCTAGTGTTGTCCTGGGCAAAGGAGGCTTGCGTTCTCCAGTTTGTTAAAGGCTCAGCTGTTCCCAGTCAGACCTAGCCAATCACTTCCTACGTTGGTTGCCTGCCTGACACGACTCAGAATAGTCTGTAAGTTCCATGAGGAAAAGAGTTTGGTTTTTCATTCTTTTTACTTTTCTCATCATCCAAACATCTGGATTATGCCTAGTAGGCACTCTTTTCACTTGAGGGGATAGAACAATGTCTTTCCTTCCATATTTAGTTTTTAAGGATGGTTTTTATAAGATTTAGCAAATGTTAGTCATTTTTAAAGTTATATTGGGACTAAATAAACCAGAAATATTATTCAACACATTCAGCTCATCTTGCTGAAGACTAGCACAAAAATATTAGAAAAGATCATTTATTCTTTCCAGAATGATTCACTGCTGTCTTTATGGTTGTATGATTTTTACTAGCTATTGAGGATTAGAATGAACTCACTGTCCATTCCCATATCCTCACTGCCTGCTGCATTCTTGGAAGGCAGAGTCCACACATCTTATGCACGGTGTCACATATCATCACAACAGTAGGTATGAGTGGAACAATTCACACACGTTGCTTATTTCCTAGGCATTCATAGGTCACTAGGCCTTTTTAGCTTTTAAAAAAGAGATAATATTTTAAAAATTTCTGTCAAGTATCAATAAAGAGGGTTATTATTCCTCTATAGAGTTAATAGAGGGTAAAGTTGATTTACATCAAATGCTCAGAAGGTTGGTGCTGTAATGTTATCATATATCTAGAAAACGTGATTGAAATTGTCACATTATTTAATAATCAACACATGTGAAGCAATATTTCAGCATGAAGTAAGAAGAATCATCAATCCACTTGCAGTCAAGACTATGTCTACAACAAATACTTGGAATGCGTTAACTGTAGGTTAGCATTGCCATAAAGCTATACTTTGTTTTTTTTGTTATAGTGAATTTTAGTTTCTTTTTTAAGTAAATCAATAAATTGTCCTTCCTACCTGAAAGATTGACCCAAAAGTACCATTCTAATAGATTTCTAAAAGAGCTGAAGGAAACACTATGATCACATGACTAAGAAAACACGTTATATTTCCTTGAGAAATAAATAGAAAAAAATTCAAATGTTCCTTCTCCACCAGGTCAGCCTGCAATAATCTTTTCACAGACCAGATAGTTAAACATAAATGCAATATCAGAAACTTTAATTTTCTATAATTGCAACATGTTTTAAATGAATCTAGTGCTTTAAAAAATCTATCAACAGAAAGACAAAATGGTGGATACCGATTTCCAAAGTCTTAAGGCAACAAATATGAGACTAAGTCCCTGACCAGGCTTAAGATTATGCTGAAGTAACAGCTTTCAATAGAATAAGAATGTTACAGAGCAATCGATGGGCTTGCTATCTGTTGCACATAGAGGCCAATACCACGGCACTGTCTTTTGAGAAAAGAAAAGCTTTATTGCAAGTCAACTAACAAGGAGACGGGAAGAAACGCTCAAATCTGTCTTGCCGAGTTGGAATTTGGGTCGGGTTTTATACGTGTAGGGTAATGAGGTGAGATCTGATTGAATTTTGCAATGAGGTGATGTCAGGGTACATGTTATAACTACACCCTGCCTTGGGGTAGTGCCAGAGCTTAATCTGATTGGATCCTGGATCCCAAACATGTCATGTTTACTTCTTAATTCAGTCTCCATTTCTTGGTCGGAGCACTTAGGTTCCACCCATGGTTGCACACTTGGTTCATGTGAGCATGCTCAGATTATACGAACTTCAACCTGGGGTCCATTGCAACCGAAAAACAACTGAGAGCTTTGTTACATAAAAGTTCAACTAGAATGGTCTGATGCGGTTACAGGAAGACTGTTTCTTAGCCATGGTTCCCTGAAAGCATAGCTGAAATAAGGTTTTACTCAGGGGATCTTCTCAGAGTTGTCCACCTGGGGTAAGATAGGCAAAGGCTCTTACCAGCTGGCTCCCATCCCTATCCCAATGGCTGAGGTTGCCTCAGGGGCATGGACTCTCTCACACTTTCAGGGTGCACATGTGCAAATACCAAGGGTGTGGTGTTAAAGCAACCCAGAGAAGCCAGCAAGAAATAAATGGCATAGTTTAGGTGCTCAAAGCCATGGGAATAATGTACAGAATTGTTAGCCATATCAAAAGTAGGAATCAGGAAGAAGGCCATCAGTTTATCATATACAGAGCCCAGAAATTTCACTTACTACCACCCCCTCTCACTAACCCTCCATGGAGAGTGAAAAATCCTCACTACATGGTCATCATACTGAAGTGTTCTGTTACCCACAGGCAAGGCTCCCTGGGTCCAGATATCAGCTCTATAAACGGTTATGTGACCTTGGACATGTCATCTAACCTATTCCTACTGCAATTTCCTCATTATTAAAATCAGATAATTAAACTTACCTTACAGTGTTGCTTTAAGAATTAAGTTACTTAAAATATGCAAAGTGATTAGAGCAGTACCAAGGACATATAATCGTTAAATACATATATATATATAATCTATGAATTATAATGCATTTGTGTATTGATTAATCAGATTAAGGTAATGCAAATAATATTTATCTTGAACTCATTGAAAGGATCAGGAAAACGGAAGGTTTTCCACTTATTCATTGAAAGAAGACTTGAATAGTATGGTCAGGTAGGGTCTACAATTCTTCCAGACATGAGTATATGAGGGAAGGAAATGTACAAAAAGAAAAGGGTGATGGAACTGAGGACACAAGCCTAATTTCTGAGCACAGAGCAATGATGTCAGGATAAGTTGGCATTTGGATAAGTATTTTGTATGTATTCCATATTTGCTTTTCAAGACACGTCTATTACACCATTTAATATTGCTTATACCAGTTCCCAAACCAAACGATTCCCTTGAGGAAAAGTTTGCTTTTGTAGAAAAACAAAGAATAAGAAAGAAGAGGAGAGTTGCCTTCTCATCATGGCTGACAGCAAATTTGGAGCGAACTATTGTAGTAGGGATTTTCTGAGGAAACGACCTTTTATAACAAGATATAACTGACTATATATGTCTTGATAGTATACTTAAATATGTTTCTTTTAGGGTCTACCAACTCCAAATATAATTCCAGAATGGGAAACTTTACCATACTGGGAACTTTTCAAAAAAGAGGACTTTCAGACCCCACCTATGACCCACTAAATCAGAATCTGCATCTCAACAAGGTTCTCATGTGCTGACTAAAGTTTCAGAAGTGCTAGTATAACGCACGTTGTTCAAAAATGAATTTTTATGTTTTGAAATGGATGTCTATAAGCAAACATTTAACTTCTTAATTGCTGCTGAAGCAAAGTTAGGTGAACTTTCTCCACAAACATTCTAAAAATACGCTCTGAATTTTTATCTGCTCCAGTTTTTCTCTACTTTCTTTACCAAACAGGAAACGACTTCAAAGATGCTCTTCAGTTTAAATTTTGCAGCTCTGTCTACCTTTGCCATTCTTATACGATTGAGATGAGCCAGCAGTCTTTGTAACATATCCAGTGGGAATATTGGAAAGGAGGTATGGAAAGAAATAAGGATCAGAGATACACAAAAATGTATATTTTCATACCATCGTTTGGTACAGTTTGGCTTTGTGTCCCCGCCCAAATCTCATGTTGAATTGTAATCCTCAGTGTTGGGGGAAGAACCTGGTGGGAAGTGATTGGATCATGCGGGCAGATTTCCCCCGTTGCTGTTTTTGTGATAGTGAGTGAGTTCTCACAAGATCTGGTTGTTTGAAAGTGTGTAGCACTTCCCCTTTGCTTCCTCTCTCCTGCCCTGCCATGGTAAGATGTGCTTGCTTCCCTTTCATCTTCTGCCATGATTCTAAGTTTCTTGAGGTCTCCTAACCATGCTTCCTGTACAGTCATGTGGAACTGTGAGTCAATTAAACCTCTTTTCTTTATAAATTACCCAGTCTCAGGTAGTTCTTTATGGTAATGTGAGAACGGACCAACACCTCTTGATTTCCACTACATTGTAATTTTTATAATTCTACTGTTCCTCTCATTTTCATACAGCTCCAAGAATAATGAATAGCAGCATAATTATATATTTATTTCTATTCATGAGCAGAGAGGCAAACAGAAGTCAAAATTACCTGTTTTTTGTTTTTTATTTTCAAAAATCAGCTTTACTCATATACTTACTCTGGTGCTATTTATTGACCTTTTCTTTATACAGTCAGATGCACAGAACTAAACATAATGATATTTTCCTATGGGGTTCTTTATGACCTTGATATGTATGCAAACTCTTGCCCACTTGTGAACTCTGCCCTTTGTAACTCTGATAAACAGATTTATAATGCAAACTCCTGCTTCGCTTATTAATTTCTGAAGAATAAATCAAAATGATGAGCATGAGCTATTTTCCCAGTGTTCTTGTCAGGATTGTCAGGATTACATTTATTAAATGGAAAAAAAAAGAAAGTTTTAACTCTTTATAAGACTATATGCCTCACCAAGGATGTTTTTATCAATAAATATGAAAATAAAAGGTAATGTTTTTCCTGAAAAAATCGAATGAATCCTTGTGTTCATTCTTGATTGAAACCTAAAGTAAATTATCCCTTGGAAGCAGAGGTATTTTGGATAAAAATAAAAACACTCTAAGAAGTTGATACAGACCATGGACAAAGGTAAAAAGCTTTCTATCTCAGCATCTTTTACTTATCTTTTCCCTATCTTTGAACAAGGAACCCCAGTTTTTATTTTGCAATGGGCCGTATAGTGAATTGACACTCCACTGCTTAACACCTAGCTCCTGTGTCTGCTGTGGATCACGTCAAGGTGTCTAAATTGCCAGCTGAACATTTCTTGCCTTACAGCCCCTTACCCCAACCCATTTAGGTATATGCAGCAATCACTGGTTTTCACTCATTTGGAAATAATACCAAAAATT
This sequence comes from Macaca nemestrina, assembly GCF_043159975.1. Classification (NCBI taxonomy): domain Eukaryota; kingdom Metazoa; phylum Chordata; class Mammalia; order Primates; family Cercopithecidae; genus Macaca; species Macaca nemestrina. Next base: position 115,110,320 of record NC_092137.1, on the reverse strand, counting down.
AAACTAACTTTCTTGTATGGAGATGTGCATAATTAAAAATGAGAGAGGATGGAATTCAAAAAATTTTAACTGCCCTTTAAAGAAAATATAGTTAAAATATTGATAGGAATGCCAGTAGATGCCTAGTCTCCTTCTCTATCTTCTTAGAGAGATGTGCAGGTACAGTGACCACCCAGTCTAAATTCCCTGGGAAAACCCCAGTGTCCACTTATTAATCTGGAATCATTATCAATAGCCCAACCCCCTTCAGATGTGTTCAAAGTATTATGGCTTGTATGATTCATTACACACGATCACTACACACGTGGACAATAAGTGCCATGATCAGCACACACAAGGCAGGAGCTAACAAGAGTGTGGGTGCCTACTTGCAGAATTTCTAATTATCATCCTTCTAGAACACTAGGAACACAAAAACGCATCATGGTGATATTGCCTTGTGTAGTAACACATTGCAGCGCTCCCTTTCAGGAAGACGATTTTCTTGGTCCATGGTACACATGGTACTCTGTGTTGAGTAGTTTACTTTGGTACAGAAAGAGGCACAGTCCATTACGAATAACATCATGTGCTAGAGGCATGGAATGAGGACTTGCAGAGAAAGAGGGGCAGACACAAAGTGCAGTGTAGAAGTGGTGAATAGATTAGAATGTGAAGTGGAGGATGTTGGAAAAAGTATAAATATTCACCTACATGTTGGCAGAATGAAATTGCAGAAACAGGTCTTTATCAAGACCTAAAAGACCCCAGATTCAGTAACTAACTGCACAAGTTAAACAATTTTCTGTTGCAGGAAACAGAAAATCACAAATCAACTCAATCTGAGGGAGAAAAAGAATAATGGTTATGAAATATATTGACTAAAGTACAAAAAATAACAAACAAAAGTGGAAAAAGGTTAATTCTAGACATGGTCCAATAGTCACTACACTTTTTATTTCCTTCTCTCAGCTTTGCCTTCCACAGTCTAGCACTGAGGTTGACTTCTCTTGTATTTTACAGCCTTTCTTGAAAACTTTCCATGAAGAAGATAATGTTTGCTTTCAGCAATCCTCCTGTAACAGAGGATCCTGTTAACCAGCACCCCCCAAAAAAGCATTTTCTAATGCCACATTTATACTAAATAGGTACAAGCATGTGACTGCTATTTGAAACTTCAAAAATATACATCGAAAATAAGACTACATTTTTGTTTACTTTTTGTAGAGACAAATTCTCACTATGTTGCCAGGGCTGGTCTGGAACTCCTGACCTCAAGAGATTCTCCCACCTAGGCTTCCGAAGTGCTGGGATTACAAGCATGAGCCACCACCATGCCCAGCCTAAAACAACATTTTAAAAAGCAAAAAATGAGACAGATGTCTCTCAGCATACTGGCGAGCTTGGATAGAGAGGCAGAGCAATGGAACTGGGGAGATACAGGGAGCATCACAGACTTTTATCTCGGAGTTAATTAGTGGGTTATTGCGGCTGTGTCATCAAGAAAACATAGTGAATAACCCAATTATCAGGTTAAAAGAAACATAGTAAAAAATAATATACATCCTAAAATTATAAAATACTGACATTTAAAAATGAAAATGTTTACAGCCTTCTTTTATATTTCCAAAGAAATATAAATAGCATAGACATTTCTTTCAATTTTTACAATCATACATTTAAAAACAAAGGGTGAACATTTTGCATCAAAAAGTGTAAATTATTTCTTTTCTGCTCAAGCTTATAAATTTATTCCCTTGCTCGATATCATGATATAATAATTCCCCTGTATTGTATCATGACATAATATCCTTTATTTTTAGTATTTTATCACCTGATCATATTTTTCTGCTATGAAAATGTGGTTAAAGTTTAATATTAATTTTTATATTTACATAAGAAATAAGACCCTAAGGCTTCAAGTGTTAAAAATGTTTATATATTTTATTGGTAAATATATTTCACTGTTAGATACTGCTAAAATACATACTGAGCTATCTTTTATAATTATCATTAAAATCAACAAAGTATTTTAATTTTGTCAAAAATTAAAATATAAAAATGAGTTTTAACACAAATGCATTTTTTAATGAGATAGATGGAAGTGGTTTTTTTGTTGTTGTTCATTTAATTCACTGGTACACAGATGAATAGTACTTTCTTTTTGCTGGAAGGAACAAGAGACAGGAGCTCAATTCTATTGTTTTGTTTTGAGATAGAGTTTCTCTCTGCTGCCTGGGCTGGAATGCTGCAGCAGCATGATCACAGTTCATTGCAGCCTCCATCTCCCAGACTCAAGGAATCCTCCCACCTCAGTCTCCCGGGTAGCTAGACTACAGATGTGCGCTACCACACCAAAGTAATTTGTATTTTTAGTAGGGGCAGGGCTTCACCATGTTGCCCAGCTTGATCTCCAGCTCCTAGACTCAAGCAGTCTGCCTCCCTCAGCTTTCCACAGTGCTGGGATTACAGGCGTGAGCTACTGTACCCAGCCAAGCTCTTGTCTATTCTATTATGTATTTATTTATTTCTTTATTTCTATCATAGTAAGCTTTGATAGGATTTGTTTATAAATTGGAAAATGGAGTAAGTTATGACAATGCCATTTATTTACACTCCCTCCATATTCTTTGCCAAAACTCTATCAGTGGCCTTCTGAATTAGGCCTTCCTGGAGTTTTATTGAAACCAAGTAATGGAAATCACCTGAGTTGCAAATATTTGTTATCTAGACTTTGGGGTTTTTCACTCTATAATACTGACATGAGTATTTCAAACTCCCCTTTGATACTTCAGATGTTCTACATGCTGAGGAAATAAATAATAGGAATACTGAAGAATGTGAGGAAGGGATTGAGACCAATCTTGGTACAAGAAAGTTCTTAGGTGGATCAGTTTTAGGAAAGTACCTGTATCAGATGAAAAATTAGAAACTGATTATCTTAAAATTATTTGAAAAATCTTAGGATAACCCAAGTTTATTCATTTTTAGACTGATTTCTAGAATTATTTTGTAGATGCTAGATCCTTTAGGAAGAGAGCGAGAAGGAATAGATGCAGAAGAAAATGGGAAGGAAACACATAAATAAATCAAGAAAACACAAGAAACCGAATAAATGAGCTAGTTAAAAAACAAAATTATCTGAAAGAAGAAATAAACAAGTAGTATTTGTAATAAAGAAAGAAGGTAAAAAATGGCAAGATTTTGCCTACAGAAGATCTAAGTGCTTCTTATAGTTTGGTCACATGCAACATATTCACAAATATGTAAACAGCAGAAATGACATCTCTGAGCCATGTCGTATAGTTCTGAGATTAGAATATCTAGAGGTGACCGTGGAAAATAGAATTTTTAATCTTCACAGTAAGTTCTTCACTACTAAAATCAGAACTAAAAGAACTAAAATTTCTGAACTGTTTATCCAACCTATTCAATGGACTGAGTTTTAAACAAGCTTAAAACAACACCTGATGTTATAGTGTGTGGGTAAATGGGCTTAAACAAACAAAAAAAGAAGACAGAAAACCCTTGATTAGTAGGATTTTCCCATTTCCACATTTGACTACTATCATCAAGGCCGTTTTCAGAGTATTAACACACTATCACTGTACAAGGAATTGGGATAAGATGTGCACATTCAGCTCTTGCTGGTCAATGAAATCTTGCCCTGTCACACTGCTGGCGATGATAGAGGAAGAGTCCCATTTGCCATAGTAGCAGATTAGCTTGTAGCCAGCAAGAATACTCAGAAAAAATTAGAAATGATAGATACATACCGCCATTCATTTAAAAGAATTAGGAAGCTACCAAAGGAGTCAGAAATGTAGGGGCTAAGATGCTAGAAATAAGGGAAACTTATCTAAGTGTGCCTAACATCTAACGATCTGTCGCCTCAAAGCATTTGATAGTTCTAAAGCGGTACAGAAGAGTTGAGAAGCCAATCAGTAAGAAAAAGCCAAGAGGCATATAACCTTTCCTGATTTGGAGGGAAATTTCACAGGGCTAAGGGGAAAGAATCTGCAATTTGCGTCTTCTAAGTCAGCTAGCCAGGTTAAGGTGAGGGGGTGGCTAAGATTCCTTAGAGAAGGAAATCATAGAGAAGTGAGCCTGAAAGTCTGATATGGTTTATCATTCAAGATATTCTCATGGTCACTAGCTGTGGAAAAAATAAAAAAATAAATAAATAAATAAAAAACAAGAAAAAAGTGAAAGCCAAGGAATTGAAGAGTTCCACAGAGCTTGTGATTGCCTCCAAGGGCTAAGGAGAGGAAAATCGAGTTCAGAGTTTGCCACAGGATCCTGGATAACACTGCAGATTTCCAGTGGAAACATCTGACATACGAGACCTAAGAGTGAGCATGAATAATAAATAAATGAGCCCTAAGAAAAATGGAAAAACGGCCCTAAAGCAGCTGAGTCCTTTATGAATTAAATTGATCTGCTCCTTTTCTAATCGTGTGTTGAAATATAAAGTTTCATCCAGAGTTTATACATATTTTTAATACACAATTTCTGTCATTCATATAAAAAGTCAGCAGGCATTTCAAGACACAAGACAAAGAGCTGGATCACAAGGTAATCAAGCTATTAGGATCATCACACACAGTCTTCAGGGTAGTTGATTTACCTATTTTTTTTTTTTTTTGAGACGGAGTCTCGCTTTGTCGCCCAGGCTGGAGTGCAGTGGCCGGATCTCAGCTCACTGCAAGCTCCGCCTCCCGGGTTCACGCCATTCTCCTGCCTCAGCCTCCCAAGTAGCTGGGACTACAGGCGCCCACCACCTCGCCCGGCTAGTTTTTTGTATTTTTTAGTAGAGACGGGGTTTCACCATATTAGCCAGGATGGTCTCGATCTCCTGACCTCGTGATCCGCCCGTCTCGGCCTCCCAAAGGGCTGGGATTACAGGCTTGAGCCACCGCGCCCGGCCTGATTTACCTATTTAAGAATATAGATAAAATCATAAATAATTTAAACACAGATTTTATACTGGTTTGCTATTTCTGAGTAACAAATTATCACAAACTTAATGACTTAAAATAACACACATGTTTTGTCTCACACTTTCTATGAATCAGACAGCATAGCTGGGTCCCCTGCTCAGGGTTTCATAGACTGTAAAAACCACCTCAGCTGAGCTATGTCTTCATCTGGAAACTTAACTGAGAAAGAGTCTGCTTTCTAACTCCTTAAGGTTGTTGGTCAAATTCATTTCTCATGGCTATACGACTTAAAAATAAAGTAACTGAAATTGAGTATTCAACAGCTGTGTTTAAGAGTAGATTAGACATAGCTAACAATAGGATTCTTGCTCTAGAGTAGAACTCAGTGGAAATGTATACATTGAATGATGGAGTAGCCGGGTGCATTGGCTCATTCCTGTAATCCTAGCACTTTGGGAGGCTGAGGCGGGAGGATCACCTGAGGTTGGGAGTTCAAGACCAGCCTGACCAACATGGAGAAACCCCATCTCTACTAAAAAAAATACAAAATTAACCAGGTGTGGTGGTGCATGCCTGTAATCCCAGCTATTTAGGGTCTGAGGCAGGAGAATCCCTTGAACCCAGGAGGCAGAGGTTGCAGTGAGCCGAGATCGTGCCATTGCACTCCAACCTGGGCAACAAGAGCAAAACTCCATCTGAAAAAAAGAAGAAGAAGAAGAAAGATGGAGTAAAAAAGAAGACACATACTAGAAAGACCATGAGAGAGATTTAGGATGTAGTGAAAAGGTTAAATATATGCATAATCTCAGTTAAAATAAGAAAAGGGGATATAATGGTACCAAAGTATTATTTAAATAAACACTGGCCAAAATTATCAAAAACTGAAGAAAGATATCAAGCCACAGATTGAAGAACAAACAAATCCAAACTAGGACAAATACATAGAAAATCACTTTGCTCCTTCATCATCAAATTTGCCAAAAACAAAAGAAGACAAAATTACAAATATTTCCATAAGGAAGAAAAAAAGGCACATTGTTTAGAAGAAGTAATAATAATATTATTATTATTAGAAGTTTATATTATATTAGAAGTAAAATTATATTAGAAGTAATTATATTAGAAGTAAAAAAAATAATAAATTACTTTAGAAGAAGTAAAATAATAATAATAAAAAAGTTGAAGAATTAATAAAAATGGTGGAAGTCAGATGTCAGTTGAAAATGTTTATTAAAATGATTCCAGTATAGAATTATAAAATCAGAGAGACAAAAAAATAAAGATATTTCTCCAGACTTCCCTCCAGAAAATTGAAAACAAATTTATTGACAGCAGACAAATCACTTAAAAACATTTCGTCAGATTGAAGGAACATAATCCCATTATAAAATCATGAAAAATAAAGAATTAAACAAAAAAATGTATATATGGCTAGCTATAAGTGAATATTATATGAAATAATACAACTAATATCATGTACATTTAAACTGTAAATGTAAACTGATATGCATGACAAAAATACAAAATTTGAGAGGAAAATAGGTATTGAGTTCTAGCATATCCTAGTTCAGGAAATGGTAAATTTACATATTTATATTGACATTTAAGATGCATCTATCATCCAGTATAAATTATTAAATAATTGTTAAAAAGCAATAACTTAAGAAGCAATTATAGGTACCAACGGAATAATGAAACACACATGATTAAAATGAGGCAATCGAGTACATGGAATTTAGACTCAGTGGAAAAACATAAAGCAAACAGTGAGTGATATGTGTAAATGCATGTATACCAGTAATAAGAATTAAATGTAGATACGATCATTTATATGTTTAAAATATAAAGCTATTCACATAGGATACAGTGAGCTATATTCTGCTTATAATATACAGACATCAAAAGTTTAAAAGTAAAATAGTAAATATCATATGCCACGTAAACACAAATCAAAAGTTAACTGGTCTAGTTATATTAATACCAAACAAAGTGATTTTTAATGCAAAAGCATTTGTTAGAGAGAAATAGGAATATCTTATATTTAGGAAGAGATAACAAGAAAGATTTTAAAAATCTGCTTGTACTTAATTTAATGGCCTCAAAGATGTATTAAAAATCAACAGAAAAAAAAATCCACACTATGTATGATCTACAATATTAGTCGGAGATTTTAACACACCTGTATCAGGAGGTAGTTCACGGAGAATTACCATCAATCTGACAAAAACTCTTCTTGAAAGTAGAAGAAGAGGAAACAATTCACAGCTTATACTATGAGGCCAAGATTATCTGATATCAAAACCCATAGGCAGGATCGAAAAGGAAAATAAGTGGCTATATCTTTTCCATCGATATATATATTTTTAATTCTAAATGACATAGTTTCAAATCCAATTTGTATAAACAAGATAATATATCAAGATCAAGTCAACTTTATTCTAAGAATAAAACATTAGCTTCACTTTTATAAAACAATCAATATGATTAACTATGATAACATAAAGCAGGAGAAATAAAAACACATGATCACCCAAAGAGATTTAGAAAAAAAAACTTTGATAATATCAAATATTTTCATAATAAAACCCAGAAACTTTTAGAAAACTAGGAGTGTAAGAATACTTTATTAATATCAAAAGTTGTCAACAAAGACATTTACTACAAACATCGTAACGATTGTGAAATTTTGAAAACTTTCCTTATAAGAATAGGAAAAAGAAAAAAACACTTCTATCACCATTCTGTTTTATACTGTACTGGAGTAGCTGATAAACCCTATTTAGTGAAGAAAAAATACAGGTAATATTGGTTGAAAAAGAAGAAATTGTCATTATTCATAGACTACATGTTTGTATATGTAGATCATTTTTGTGAAATTGGAATAGGCAAAGATCCCCTAGACAGGACACACACACACAAAAAAAAAATCCCAAAAAAGGCAAATTAAAAAAACTTAACCTAAAGATGAGATTCTAAAATCATATGTATATTTAGTAAATTCCACTAGATAATTAATTGTCCAGACTTCTATTCTTATCTCAAACATGAAAAGATCTTGAAAATTGCCACTCCCGTCCTTATAAGACAGGACTGGGCAAAGTGAAAATAAATGACTTCTCATGAACACATTAACAACAACCTGAAAATCTAAAGAAGCAAGTATATCCAGAAAGACACAGTCTACGTTTACTTATCTGAAAGAGAAACTGCAAAAGTCATAAATCAATAGGATACATGGTACTTTTGATAAATTGCTGGAGGCGGACTGTGAACTATTATGAAGGCAAGAAATTCTGGGGGCTGTAGTCCGGTGGCATCCACGCTTTTGAAGATTTTACATCCTGAAACTCTACCGGGTTCTTACAATGAGGATTTATGCAGGATCTTCTGGCTCTGTCAGGGAAAGGAGAAAAATCCCTATGAGGCACTCCTAAAGCTTTCCAGATATAAAAGGCCTTGCCACCAAGCAGGAACATCTGTTCCAGAGCTTTACATCACCTGGAAGAAGGACATTTTTTTTCCTCCATGGCCTCCTCTCAACTCCCTTCTCACCTACAGGGGAAGTACACCCACCCATCAGAGATCAGAACATCAAGGAAATAGATGAGGATCACTGCATCCTGGAAAAGAAATAAGTAACAGGGGGAAAACTGGAGAAACACTTGGGAAGGTAACAGTCCTGAGGGACTGGTCCACTAAAAGAACAGTAAGATTATACAACAACCCTCTTCCCCACACTTTACTAACAAGTGTATTAATAGGGCTGAAGTATAAGAATGACGGTTTGCAATTGAGAAAGCTGCAAGATGCAGAGTCGCTGAGGAGGAATACAAAGGAAAAGCCAAAGTCTAGAAGGGAAGGCATAAAAAAGGGCATTAAAAGAAATGAAAATCTCTGGTACATACAGCAAGAGCACACATTAAGCACAGCCCAATTTCTAGACACAGTAGTAGCACTACCTTTGCCTTAGACTGAAGGTCCATTTGCCTCCTTTACTGTTATTTGATACAATATGTCTAGTTTTCTACCAAAACTTATCAGGCATGCCAAAAGACAAGAAAAAAAGCAGCATCTGAAGGGACAAAAGAATTATCTGAACCAGTATGAAATATGATGGTGGTATTGGAATTACAAGACAGATAATTTAATTACAAGTGAATAATACTATTTAATTACAAGTGATTAATAACAATGATTAATAGATTAAGGGCACTTATGGAAAAAAGTAGACACCATTCAAGGACAACTCTCTCTGTAAGCAGAGAGAGTGAAACTCTACGAAGGAATAAAAAGGAAATTATGGAAGTAAAAGACAGTGCAACAAAATTGAAAAATGTAATTGATGGGCTCATCAGTAAACTCCACACAACTGAGGAATCAGTGAACTTTAAGGTAAGTCAACAGAATTTTATCAAACTGAAAAGCAGAGAGTAAAACATATATATTATATATATATAATATATAAAAGCATATATATACAGGTGTATATATATAACATATGACATATGATATATATATATATAAATATATATATATAACAGAAACACCAAAAAAGTGGCACAATTTCCAAACATGGGAAATATACCCAACATAAGCAAAATATTTAAAGTAATAATAGCTGAAAATTTTTCAAGATAATGACAGAAAATAAACTACAAATCCAAGAAACCCAGATAACACTATTTAAAATAAGTACCACAAATTCCACATCTAGGCATTCCCAAATCCCACATCTGGAATGCTATTCAGAATAAATACTCCAAATTCCACATCCATATTATATTCAAACCACAGAAAACCAAATAAAAATAGAAAATATTGAAATAACTCAATGACCTACCTTGTCTATATTTTAAATTTTTCTATTTTATTTTTAATCATTACTACTTTTTTTTAAAGACAGTCTTATTCTGTTGCCCAGGCTGGAATGCAGTGGCATGAACATGGAACAATGCAGTCTGAACTTCTGGGCTCAACTGATCCTCCCACCTCAGCCTCCCAAGTAGAGGGGACTACAGGCACTTGCCACTATGCCCAGCTAATGTTTTCATCTTTTGTAAAGATGAAGTCTTGCCATGTTGTCTAGGCTGACTGCATACTCCCGGGTTCACGTGATCCTCCTGCCTCAGCCTCCCAAAGTGTTGGGATTACAGGTGTGAGCCACCACACCCACCCACGTCTTACCTATAGATGAACAAAACCAAATTACATTAGATATGTCACTAGAAATCAGGCAAGCAAGGAGAGAAGGGAGTTAAATATAAAAGTGTTGAAAAAATTGCCAACCTAGAATTCTAAAAACAGCAAAATTATACTTCAAAGGTGCAGAAGTACAGACTTTCTCTTTCTTAGGAAATCAATCACCCTTAAGCCTGCCTTGCAAAAAATGTTAATACAAATTTTTCAGAAAGACATAAAATTATATAGAGCAGAAACTTGTGTCTACATAAAGAAAGAAAGGACATTAGAGAAAGACTAAAGCTTTTATTTTCATTAAAAATTTATTTTATTTTATTTTTTTAAGTTCCAGGGTATATGTGCAGCATACGCAGCTTTGTTACATAGTTAAACATGTACCATGGTAGTTTGCTGAAGCTAACAACCCATCACCTAGGTATTAAGCCCAGCATGCATTAGCTTTCTTCCCTTATGCTGTCCCATCCCACCTCAGGCTTTCCCAACAGCCCCAGTAAGTGTTATTTCTCTCCCTGTGTCCATGTGTTCACATTGTTCAGTTCCCACTTAGAAGTGAAAATTGCAGTTGGTTTGCTGAGGATAGTGGCCCTTATTGTTTTGAGGTATGTTTCTTCAATATCTAGTTTATTGAGAGTTTTTTTTTTTTTTTAACATGAAGGCGTGCCGAATTTTATCAAAGGCCTTGTCTGTGTCTATTGAGGTAATCATGTAATTTTTTTCTTTATATCTGTTTATGTGATGAATTACTTTTATTGATTTGTGTATGTTGAACCAGCCTTGCATTCTGGGGATGAAGCCAACTTGATTGTGATGGATAAGCTTTTTGATGTGCTGCTGGATTCTGTTTGTCAGTATTTTACTGAGGATTTTTGCATTGATGTTCATCAGGGATATTGGCCTGAAGTTTTTTTTTGTTGTTGGTGCTGGTGGTGGTGTTCTATCTCTGCCAAGTTTTGGTATCAGGATGATGCTGGCCTCATAAAATGAGTTAAGGAGGATTCCCTCCTTTTCAATTGTTTGGAATAGTTTCAGAATAAATAGGACCAACTCATCTTTGTACCTCTGATAGAATTCAGCTGTAAATCCATCTGGACCTGGGCTTTGTTTTTGGTTGGTAGGCTATTTATTTCTGCCTCAATTTCAGAACTTGTTATTGGTCTATCCAAGGGTTCAACTTTTTCCTGGTTCAGTCTTGGGAGGGTGTATGTTTCCAAGAATTTATCAATTTCTTCTAGATTTGCCAGTTTACTTGCATAGAGGTGTTTATAGTGTTCTCTGACAGTTATTTGTATTTCTGTGGGGTCAGTAGAGGCATGCTTTTTATTGTTTCTGATTGTGTTTATTTGAATCTTCTCTCTTCTTTATCTCACTAATGGCCTATTTTACTGATTAAAAAAAAAACAGCTCCTGGATTCATTAATTTTTTGAAGGGTTTTTCAAGTCTCTATCTCCTTCAGTTTTGCTCTGACCTTGGTTATTTATTGTCTTCTGCTAGCTCTGGGGTTTGTTTGCTCTTTGTTCTCTTCTTCTTTCAGTTGTGATGTTAGGGGGTTGATTTGACATCTCTCTAGCTTTGGAAGTGGGCATTTAATGCCCTAAATTTCCCTCTTAACACTGCTTTAGTTGCATCCCAGAGATTCTGGTACATGGTCTTTTTGTTCTCACTGGTTTCAGAGGACTTACTGATTTCTGCCTTAATTCCGTTATACCCCGGAGTCATTCAGGAGCAGGTTGTTCAATTTTCATGTAGTTGTGTGGCTTTGAGTGGGATTGTAATCTTGAGTTCTAATTTGATTGCACTGTGGTCTGAGGCAGTGTTTGTTGTAATTTCAGTTATTCGCATTTGCTTAACAGTGTTCTACTTCCAATTATGTGATCAGTGTTAGTGTGAGCGCTATATGGTGTGAAAAAATGTATATTCTGTTGTTTTGGGGTGGAGAGTTCTGTAGATAGTTATCAGGTCTACTTGGTCTAGAGCTTAGTTCAAGTCCTGAATATCTTTGTTAATTTTCTGTCTCAATGATCTGTCTAATACTGACAGTGGGGTATTAAATTTTCCCATTATTATTGTGGCAGGTGGGGGTCTAAGTCTCTTTGTAGGTCTCTAAGAACTTGTTTTATGAATCTGGATGCTCCTTTATTGGGTGCATGTATATTTAGGATAGTTAGTTCTTCTTGTTGCATTGATCTCTTTAACATTATGTAATGCCTTTTGCAACCCCTCCTTTTATTCTGCTTTCCATTTCCTTGGTAAATTTTCTTCCATCCCTTTATTTTGAGTTTATATGCATCTTTGCACATGAGATGTGGCTCGTAAATACAGCACACCAATGGGTCTTGTCTTTATATTCAGCTTGCCATTCTGTGTCTTTTAATTCGGGCATTTAGACCATTTACATTTACGTTTAATATTGTTATGTGTGAATTTGATCTTGTCATCATGATGCTGGCTGGTTAATTTTGCAAACTTGTTAACGTAGTTGATTCATAGTGCCATTGATCTGTGTATTTCAGTGTGTTTTTACAGTGTCTGGTAATGGATTTTCCTATCCATGTTTAGTCCTTCCTTTAGGAGCTCTTGCAGGGCAGGTCTGGTGGTGACAAAATCCCTCAGCATTCACTTGTCTGCAAAAGATTTTATTTCTCCTTTGCTTTATGAAGCTTAGTTTGGCCAGATATGAAATTCTGAGTTGAAATTTATTTCTTTAAGAATGTTGAACATTGGACCCTACTCTCTTCTGGCCTGTAGTGTTTCTCCTGAGAGTTCCAGTGTCAGTCTAATGGACTTCCTTTTGTAGGTGACTTGGCCTTTCTCTCTGGCTGCCGTTAACATTTTTTCCTTCATTTCGACCTTGGCGAATCTGATGATTATGTGTCTTGGGGGAGACATATTTTCATGGAGTATCTTATTGGAGTTCTCTGGATTTCCTGAATTTGAATACTGGCCTGTCTTGCTAGATTGGGGAAGTTCTCCTGTATGATATCCTGAAGTATGTCTTCCAACTTGTTTCCATTCTCCCCATCTCGTTCAGGTACTCCAATCAGTCATAGGTTCGGTCTTTTTATATTCCCATAGTTCTTGGAGGATTTGTTCATTTCTTTACTTTTTTTCCCTGTAATCTTGTCTGCCTGCCTTATTTTAGCAAGATAGACTTCAGGCTCTGATATTCTCTCTTTCACTTGGTCGATTTTGCTATTGATACTTGTGTTTGTATCATGAAGTTGTCAAACTGTGTTTCTCAGCTCCATTAGGGCATTTATGTTCCTCTCTAAACTGGTTATTTTAGTTAACAGCTCCTGTAATCTTTTATCATGGTTCTTAGCTTTTTTACATTAAGTGAGAACATAATTCTTTAGCTCAGTGAAATTCGTTATTACCCACTTTCTGAAGCCTACTTCTGTCAGTTCATCCATCTCAGTTTCAGCCCAATTCTGTGCCCTTGCTGGAGAAGTGTTGCAGTCATTTGGAAGAGAAGAGACATTCTGGTTTTTGGAATTTTCAGCGTTTTTGCGTTGTTTTTTCCTAATCTTCGTGAATTTATCTACCTTTGATCTTTGAGTCTGATAATCTTTGCTTGGGGTTTTTGTTGGGTCTTTTTGTTGATGTCGTTGTTGTTACTTTCTGTTGTTTGTTTTTCTTCTAACAGTCAGGCTTCTCTTCTGCACTTCTGCTGCAGTTTGCCTGGGGTTCATCCCAGAACCTATTTGCCTGGGTATCACCAGTGGAGGCTGCAGAACTGCAAAGATTGCTGCCTTCTCCCTCCTCTAGAAACTCGTCCCAGAGGGGCATCAACCTGATGCCAGCCAGAACTCTCTTGTATGAGCAGTCTGGCGACCCCTGTTGGGAAGTCTCACCCAGTCAGGGGGCACAGGATCCAGGACCCACTTAAGGTGGCCCTTTGACTTGCCCTTAGTGGAGCTAGCACGCTGTGCTGGAGGAATCCCCCTAATTGGAATCAGCCTGTCTTAAGTAGCTGAACCTGAGACTGACCATTCCTCCCTCAAGGTGCTCTGTCCCAGGGAGATGACAGTTCTGTTTCTAAGCCCCTGACTGGAGCTGCTGAAATTCCTGCAAGGATGGCCTGCTTGGTGAGGAGGGATGGCTGTGGGTCCCAGCTAAAGAGGCAGTCTGGCCACGATCTGCAACAGTCAGTTTGCTGCACTGTGGGGAGTTCTGTCCAGTCCAAACCTCCTAGTCTCCTTTGCACTGGTTAGTGGCAAATCACCAACTACAGTGGCAGTAATGGCAGTCACCCCTCCCATTGGGAGCTCAGTTGTCCCAGGCAGCGGGGAATCTCAAGCCAGTGAGTCTTAGCTTGTGGGACTCCATGGGAATGGGGTCTCCTGATCAAAACAGCTTCAGCCGCCTTTTCACAGGAGTGGACGGTTCTCCTTCCCCACTGTAGAACCTCAGTGGTTCTCCAGGCACCACTGTAGTATGTAAAAACTCCTGCAGCCCAGGACCTGCCCAAACAGGCTGACAGGAGCAGCTGTCCTTGGTTTGCCCAGTTTTGTGGTTAAGACCCAGGGCCCTGGTAGTTTAGGCTCACAAGGAACTCTCCTGAGACACAGATTGCAAAAATCCATCGGAGAAGGGTAGTGCCCCTGGCGGGTAGCACAGACCCTCACCACTTCCCTTTATTGCAGGAGGGAGGTCCACCCACACTGTGCAGCTCCCAGATAAAGTGACGCTCCACCCTGCTGCTCATTCTCTATGGGTCGTGCCAACTACCTAGTCAGTCCCAGTGAGATGAAGTTGGTACCTCAGTTGGAGAAGCAGAAATCATTTGCCTTCCCCTTTTGTGTCACTGGGAGCTGCAGACTAGAGCTGTTTCTATTCGGCCATCTTGGCCCCTCCCCAACTTTTCTTATTCTTAATCAATTTAAAAGATAACTGTTTAAAGTAAAAACAAACAATGTATTGTATAATTTTATAATAGGTAAATGAAATGAATGACAGCAATGTCACAGAGATGGAAGGGAGGAATTTTTAATGTTCTTGACTAAATGTCTATTGGTACTTGAAATTGAATTTAGATTAGTTTAGCATGTTTATTGTAAACTCTGCCACCACTAATATTAACTTTTAAAAAAGTATAACTAGTATTCTAAGTGAGGTGATAAAATGGAATTATATGAAATGCTCAATTAAAACCAAAGAAGGCAGAAAAGGAGACAAAAGAATAATGTAACAAATGGAAAAGTTACAGACATGATGGATATTAATCCAGCTATATCAATTATCACATTAAATTTAAATGACCTACATATATCAATTAAAGGAAAGATTATCAGAGTAGATGAGAAGAACCAAATTATATGTTGTCTAGGTAAAAACAACTTTAAATACAAAGAACAAGATAAGTTAAAAGTGAAAAAATTGAGAAATATCTACCAATCTAAGATTAGTCAAAAAATTAAAATAGTTATTTTAGTTTGAGACAGTGCAGACCATAGAACAAGGAAGATTGTCAGGGATAAAGAGAGGCACTACATGAAGATAAAGGGATCTGAGAAGACATAAACTTCTTAAACATGCATACATCTAACAGAGTTATAAAAATGAATGAGACAAAAACTGATATAAGAAAATAAGAAACTGAAAGGAGAAACAGACAAATGCAGTATTACAATTAGAGACCTCAATAGTTGTCAGTAATTGATAGATCAAGCAGGTAGCAAATCAGTAAAGATACAGAAAACTAAACAGAACTATAAATTAACTCAATCTAATTTATATTTATACAGTATGCCATAAAACAATAGACAATACTTGTTCTCAAGTTCACATGAAAAATTCATTGAAATAGACTACATTCTGGCCATAAGACAGGATAACAATTTATTTAAGCAATCTACAAAGTGTGTTCTTAAAGCACAATGGAATTAAACTAGAAATCAATAATAGAAAGGTCGATTTAAAATTTCCTAAATATTTGAAAATAAACAATACACTTTTAAATAAGCTTTGGATCAAATAGTTCTTCATCTTAATTTAAAAATATTTTTAATTACGTAAAAATGAAAATAACTTACCAATACATGGGAAGTTGCAAAAATTGCTTAGAAAGAAATTTATAGCATTAAAAGCATACATTAGAGAGAAATAATGATTTAAAATAACTACCCAAGTTTTCACATTAGGAAACTAGAGAAAAGAAAAAGAGCAACTTTACCATAAAGAAAACAGAAAAGTACAATAAAGTGAATCTTTGCACAGACCATACAACTTTCCAAAAATTAACTCGAAATGAATCACAGACCTAAAATGCAAAACCTCTAAAACTTCTGAAGATGACATTGGAAATAAATCTAGTTGACCTTCTTTTTCATAATGATTCTTCATTTCGAAAGCAAAAGCATAGTCCATAAGAGGAAACAAAAGGTAACTGTAAGTTCTTCAACTTCATTCTTTTTTAAAAACTATTTGCTCTTCTGGGTGTTTTCTATGGGTATACAAATTTTTCTGATTAGCTTGTCATGTTCTGCAAAAGATATATCATGTTCATGGATTGGAAAACTCAAAATTGTTAAGGTGTCTATTCTCTCCAGTTTGATCTATGCATTCAATTCATTTCATCAAAATGTCAGGGAACTTATTTGTAAATTCTGACATGCAGTTTGTAAAATGTATATCAAAAGGAAAAAGAACTAAAAGGAGGATACATTTTTTTAAAAAATCAAAAAGTGTTCACACTAGGCAGTTTTAATACTTATTAAAAAGCTATAATAATCAAACAAGGTGTTATCAGTGCAAAAAATACACATAAATCAATGAAACAGAATAAAGATCCATAAAAAGATCCATAAAAATATAGTCAATGAGTTTTTGTTAAGTGCAAAGGCAATTCAATGAGGAAAACATAGACTTCAAAATTGATACTGGAACATTTCCAAGTCCATATGCAAAAGAAATTAATTTCAACACATACCCCACATATTATACCAAAATGAGCTAAAATGGAACATAGATCCAAATATAAAGAGTAAAAAACTGAAAATACTTATAAGGAAACATAAAAGAAAATTTGCACAGTTTTTAAATATTATGTTGAGTTTCGGATATGACAACAAAAGCAGAATCTATAGAAAATTACAGTCTAATGTTATCAAAATATAAATGTTTTCTCTGTGAAAGTCATTGTTGAAGGAATGGAAAGTAAGCAAATAACTGAGATAAATATTTGTAAGTCATATATCTGATAATACATAAAGAACTCTTAAACTCAACAAGGAAAAAAATGTAATTTAAAAAAATGGACAAAAAATCTGAACAGACACTTCACCAAAGAACATATATGGACATCAAGGAAGCATATGAAAAGATGTGCAAAAATCACTTATCATTAGGGAAATACAAATCAAAAGTACACAGGGATACCATTACACATCTATTATAATGACACCCAGTGCTGGCAAGGATGCTATGTTAGTTATCTAGGGCTGCTAAATTAGTCTGCTATGGCTGCCATAACAAATTACCACAAAACAAGTAGCTTAAACGGTGTAATTTTATTGTCACACAGTTCTGGAAGCCAAAAGTCTAAAGTCAAGGAGCCCTCCGGGTTGATTCTTTTTGAGGACTGTGAGAGAAGAATCAGTTTCAGTTCTCTCTCATCAGCTTGCAGGTAGTCATTTTCTTCCTCTCTATGCTTGCCTGTATCTTAATTTTCCCTTTTTATAAAAATACCAGTCATATTGAATTACAGCACCCCCTAATTACCGCATTTTAACCAAATAAAATTACATCCTGTGGTACTGAGGTTTAGAATTTTTTTTAAAAAAAAATCATTTTACTTTAGATTTAGGGGGTACAAGTGCATGTTTGTTACATGGATATATTGTGAAAAGGTGAAGATTTGGCCTCTACTGTACTCATCACCCAAATATTGAATATTGTACCCAATAGGTAATTTTTCATCCCTCATCATTCTCCTACCCTTTTGGAGTCCACAGTGACCATTACTTCCATCTGTATGTCTGTGTGTACCCCATTTTTAGCTCCCATTTATAAATGAGAACATGTAATGTTTGAATTTCTGTTTCTGAGTTAGTTCACTTAGAATAATGGCCTCCAGGTCAATCCATGTTTCTGCAAAGGATATGATTTCTCATTCTTTTTTGTGGCTGTACATATTACATGGTGTATATGTACCATATTTTTAAATCTTCTCAACCATTTAGGGACACATGGTTTGGTTCCATGACTTTGTTATTGTGAGTGATGTTTTGATAAACATGTAAGTGCGGGTATATTTTTGTACATAATGATTTACTTTCTTTTGGGAAGATACCCAGTAGTGTGATTACTGGGTCAAATGGTAGTTCTATTTTTAGTTCTTTCAGATATCTCCATACTGTTTTCGGTAGAGGTTGAACTAACTTGCATTGTACCAGCAATGTATACCCATTCTCTTTTCTCTGCATCCATGTCAACACTTGTTGTTTTTTGAAGTTTGGGGGCCCCAATTCAACCCATGATAGATGCTGAGAAGAAGGAATGCTCATTCATTATAGATGGGAATGCAAAATTGGACCGCCTCTCTGGAAAACAGTTTGCTAGCTTCTCATAAAGGTAATCATACACTTTCCAGGTGACCCACAGTCACACTTTAAAATGTTTACACGTATTCACAACTATGGAACTCAGTAAAAATAAGGAACTATTGAATTACACAATAACATTAAGTTATGTTAAATATATATATTGCTATTTAAAGAAGCCAAATTCCAATGGTACACATTTCATTACATATAGAAGGCATTCTGAAAATAGGCAAAATTATATGGGAAGAAAACCAAACACTAGCTGGCCTAGTATGGAGAAAGTGAATGAGTTGACTACAAAGGAACCACAAAACTGAAATTTTAGGATAGAGACACTGGCTTGTGTGGTATATACCTACCTCTAAATACTTATCAAAACCCATAGAAATGTACACAGCAAATAATGAACTTAACTGTGTTCAAATAAAAACATATAACCCAGGATGTTAGGAAATTCCTGGATTGAATGTACTGTGACAAATGACTCTAACTGTATTACAAATGTTTGACATAACCTTACTGATGGGGGTGGAGAAAAACAAACTGAACTAAGCAACTTTGGAAAACAGTGCTTTGACCAGATGCTGTACAGCTGAAGATGAAGACATTCTATAAAAAAATATTGTTACCTAGTTGCTAATTGGTTTCTTGTAGGGCACAGTTTAGCAATTTGAAAACTACTTCAGATAGATAGATAGATAGATAGATAGATAGATAGATAGATAGATAGATAGACAGTGAAATATTCAAATAAAGTTTAGATGATGCAAACCAGGTTTCTCTTTAACAAAAAAATAAGTTAACTTACAAATAAGAAAGAATGACTACAATGAACTCTTGGTGCTGAATTAAAACCAGGCATTACAGATATTTCAGTACTAACTCATGTTCATTTTAATATCTATATATAATATATGTAATAATATATATACAAAGAGAGAGATAAATGCAGAAATACTTATAGATATGTATGTGTTACCTGGTTTTAATACATGTTTCCTATTGAACTCCTGAGACAGCCTAGAAACAGCAATATCCCCAGTAATAATGAGCTCACTCAGCACCCAAATCTGGGATGATAAATACCATTTTCCAATAAATGAAGCCAGGGATCCTTAAAGAAATGGCTAAATCTAGAGTTGGTACAGGAAAGACACAAAATAAGCTTATATCCCCTTGTAATGTCAAAAAGTAAACATTTGCTAAATAAATAAATAAAAAGTAAAAAGGAGGGAGCATGTCATCAAAAGGACACAGAAGTCAACCTGAAAAAATCTCTCAAGGCTGGAACAATTTGAAGGATATATAACATAATGATAGTATTGGATCATAATCAAAAGAAGAAACTAAATAGCAGTGAGTTTATGCTGCTATAAATATCTGAATAAATAAATGAAAAAAAAACAACAATGTTTCTTATGGAAGGATTTCAATTACTCAGCACGAAAGGAATGAGAAAAAAGGGAAAATCACCCTTAGAAAACTATAGTAACAAGCACAGGCAAAATTAAAATAAATTGAAGAAACTTTAAAGGGAACAGGACACTTAGACTCCAATGACCTCCCCTGCATGTACTAATGATTGTGGCCATTTTAGCATGTGACCACAATTATTTGAAGCTGTTTTCAACTAGGAGGTAAAAGTTAATGTCTCCCTACTTGAGTGAGGCCTGGACTTAGTGACTCATTTCTGAAAAAAAAGAGTATGGAAAGCAAAAATTCGTAACTTTACAGTGACAAAGCAGGCAGATTCTTTCCTAACCAAATGGTCAAATCTAATAGCACCAATGATAAATTATGCTGGTATCACATGCCCCCGATATGATGTGATAAGAAGAGCATATCTAATAGTTTCCTTTACCATAATACTAAAGAGCAGAGTTTACAGACAGCCTCATCTTATTCTTGACGGTGAGAAAGATTCTGACATTTCCCCCATTAGATTGGGAACAGGCTGACTTCTCTGATATGCATAGTCATGTTGGGAAAGAATTCATCAGTTCCTGTTTTACTATATTTGTTTTTCAACTTCATAGAGGAGTTTGTCATAAATACAGAAAATCACAAAAATCTTAAATTTGTAGCTCATTTGTTCACACACCTTGAACATACCCTTGTATGCAATAACTCGATCAGGAACAGAACATCCCAGCACTCCAGAATATATATATATATTTTTACGACTTAAGTCACCAAAGACTACAAGGGGAACAAAATTCCAAGTCTTCACTACCGAACGTTGGTTTTGTTGGTTTTGACCTCGGCAAAAATGTAATTATATAGTATGCACTCATTTGTATCTGGTGCCTTTTACTACATATCAAGTTTTCAGTGTTCATTTACATTGGAAATGTAGTGGGAAAACTATCCATATTTGAAGAAGCCTTGATGCTATGTCTAGAAAATTCAACTGTTCGCTTAGTATATTAGAAGGTTATTGAGTTATCATTTATAGATATAAATAATAGCTAGATAAAACATAATGAAAGAACAGATCCTATTTTTATAGCAAATGAGAAAATAACTGGTATAATTTTAGCTAGAGATATCTAAAGCCAATAGAAGGAAAACTAGGAAATACCCTGAGAGAGAGAAAAAAGAAAATCCTTAAAAACTAGAAAGACATATTACATTCTTGCACAGGAAGACAAGATCATTAGCATGTAAATTATCCCTAAGTTAATGTGCGTATTAAATGTAATCCTAATAAAAATACCATATTTTTTTCTGTACCTAAGGTAATTATAAATTTTATTTTAAAGAAAAGAAGTAGTCTTACCCAATACTAAAATATACCCTAAGATTTTCATAACTAAAATGTCACTCTTGGTGCATGGATAGGAAGACAGACCAACGGAATAGAAGGAAAAATCCAGAAATATTCCCAATTACATACACACACATTTAGTGTATGTTAAAGCCAACATCTTAAATTCATTATGAAAATATCAGGCTGGGTTCTCTGGCTCACACCTGTAATCCTAGCACTTTGGGAGGCTGAGACTGGCTGATGGCTCAAGCCTAGGAGTTCAAAGACAGTCTGGACTACATGCGAAACCCCGTCTCCGCAAAAAATTCAAAAATTAGCCAGGCATGGTGATGGGCACCTAGAGTCCCACCTACGCAGGAGGCTGAGACAGGATGATCACCTGTGCCCAGAAGATCAAGGCAGCAGGGAGCCCTGAACACACCACTACATTCCAGCCTGTGTGACAGCATAAGACCTTGTCTCAAAAATAAAAGAAAAAAAGGAAGATCAGCTGTTTAAAGATGACATTGAAATAGCTGGATAGCTATATGGAAAACAGATGTTATAACAAAGAAACAATTCTAATTCTACTTACCATATATCACAATAAATTCCAAATAGATCAGATAATTAAAAGTAAAAAGTGAAAGTGTGCATTATCTAGGAAAAAAAATCAGTGAATACCTTTATAACGTGAAACTAAGAAATAGTCATAATCATGACTGAAAATACAGAAAGAGTAACTAAAAGATAATAAAGTTAGAAAGCAAAAAAAGAAAAAGGTTTTTTTTTTTTTCTTTTTTGACGGGGTCTTGCTCTGTTGCCCAGGCTGGAGTACAGTGAAAGAATCATAACACACTGCAGCCTCAAGCTCCCAAACTTAAACAATCCTAACACCATGCCTGGCTAATTTAATCTTATTATTATTATTATTATTATTAATTTATTTTTTTTTTGTAGAGATGAGGGCTCACTATGGTTCCCAGGCTGGTCTTGAACTCCTGGACTCAAGCCATCCTCTCACCTTGGCCTCCCCAAATGCTACAATTATGGGAGTGAGCCACTGCACACGGTCACAACTTTCAAATAAGAAAATAAATCAAAAGCAAAATGAAGACGCATATACTGTGAAAATATATATGAAAAATATATATGTGTATATATTTGTTCATGTATGTGTGTGTATGCATACATACACGTGTGTGTGGTGTTTGTGAATATATGGGAATATTGGTTTATATCTCTAATGACATTTCTAAGAGTAAAAAAGAAAAAAATCAGCAATCTGACTGAGAAATTCAAATTGCTTTAAATCTTAACAATGCTTAAGCTCATGCATGACAGAAACATTGCCAGCCTAAACTATGTTATATGTAATTTCTCAGCTGTTGGTTGGTAAAATCAAAAAGCTTGCAGTATCCTCTGTTGATGAAGCTCTTACACATTGCTAGAGTGCATAAAAATGTTACAGATTATATGATGGGGAGCTTAACACTATCTAGCAAAAATGCATATGCATTTATCTTTAACCTAGTTATCTGACTTTTAGGAGTCACCCAAAAGATAGGTTGGCAAAAATGTGAAAAGACTATGTACAAGGCTTTTTTATTTTAGAAAAAATAACAACAGAATGGACGCAACTCCAGAGTCCATTTATTAAACTGCATCAGCTGATTCAACTATAGTACATTCACACAATAGATTCTAGAAAGATGTAAAAATCAACAATGAATATTTCTGTTTTTAAAAGAAAAAAAGAAAATAAATTTTAATGAGTATGTTACGTGACTGACCATTTTTTAAAGAAAAAGAAGAAAAAATGTTTAAAAATAAAGACATTCTAAGTACTATTATTGCTCCACTTCCAAGCTACATTATTAAGTGTAAATAACGACAGAGACGTATATGTATAGTGTAATACCCTTTATCTAAGAAGGGGCTAGATTAGAGAGATAAGCAGGTAGATACATAGAGAGATAGAGACAGGTAGATGATATGATAGTACATAGGTACATATTTTCAAAAACTTAAGTAACAATAAAAACATATATAATACATATTTATGTCTATTATTTATATATTAAATATTTATTTATTTATTTTTTTGGGGGGGGACAGAATCTCACTGTGTCACCCAGGCTGGAGTGCAGTGGCGCCACCTTGGCTGACTGCAACCTCCTACTCCCCGGTTCAAGCGATTCTCCTGTCTCAGCCTCCCGAGTAGGTGAGATTACAGGTGCCCGTCACCATGCCTGGCTAATGTTTTTTTTTTGTATTTTTAGTAGAGATGGGGTTTCACTATGTTGGCCAGGATGGTCTCGACCTCCTGACTTCGTGATCCACCCACCTTGGCCTCCAAAGTGCTGGGATTAGAGGCGTGAGCCACCTCACCCGGCCAACACAATAAAATATTTTAAAGTAACCATCTGTAGGGAGAAGGGACATTCTCTGAGGATTTCTTTGATACATTTTACAGAGATTTGGCTTTGGAATCACACAAATATATAATTGTAAAATTAAATTGTAAAAAGAAATCCCTAAAAATAAAAGAAAAGCAAATGGATGTAAATGTGCATTCAATTTGTGTCATAACCATCAGGAGAAATTATGCCAAGGAAGTTTAAAACATAGTAATTAATTGTGCATCTCTAGTGTAATGTGTACTGAGAATGAAAAATAACTGAAAAAAAAATCTTAAATGTTAACTATATTGGTGGTTGTAGTGTCAGTATTGTCATTCTAACAATGATGTGTGTAATAGCGGATAAAGCAAATGAATAAATTATAAGGTATGTTGATTCAATTATTTCCAAGGCCAATGAGATGGGGGTTTCACAGGGAGTGGGCAAGATAAAGTAGTAGATAAAAGAGATTTAAAAAGAAGTCTATAATCCTGAATTTGATTTGGAAGTATCAGTATAAACTTGTGATATATTTGTCTCTAGCCTAGCTTTATCCACTGCAAATGCCTAGAAACAATGACCAAACCAGTTACAATAAGCATCCCACCAACCATATTGTGATTTTGTGTTAACATCGCCAAAGTTCCTGAAAAACAGGTGAATGTGCAAAATAAACCTGAATATCTTATCAAAATGAGCAGTAAGCATACTAACAAACACCATAAATGATTATGTCAAAAGGATCATGTCAACTGGAAGTGGCCCTCACTTATTCATAATAGGATAATCTGAACATCAATAAGGATAACTGCAATGGATTGCAACATATTGAACATATTTAAGTAACTGAATTTATAAGGATACTAAAGCAAAAATGACAACCATAAGGAAAAAGAAAACAAATTTGTGACTGTAGAAAAGAATCATTATTTTGAAATTTGACAAATAAGGAAAGAATTAATCATTTATATTCCCCATAATATGCAAACTCTACTACCAGTAAATAAGTAGTCGATGTAGGAAACACTTTTCTTTATTAAATTGTTTCAAATAATAAATGAATAAGCTATGACAGCACAGAATATGAATATTTCTCAATCCCAATGATATAATGAAACTGCACATTAATTATTATGGTTGCTAGCTTAAGAAAAGGAGAAAATCAGACATAATGTGCCTCCTGATGGAGAAGCACAACTCATTTGATTAAATAGTTTTGCCAGAACCCTAAAAGGAAGGGTTAAGAGGAAGGGAAAGAAGATGAACCGGAAACCTTACCAAGCCTCTAGATGTAACTACCAATTTACAGGAAATATAGTAAATACAACAACATGGTCAATGGCACCATGGAGAAGCAATAAGAAAAACCTATACTGTGGCAATCATTAAAGGTAAATGGTTAGTTTTTTGCTTGTTTTTTCTAAATTTTATTTTATCTTATTTAAATTCCAGGTTACATGTGCAGGACGTGAAGATTTGTTACATAGATAAACTTGTGCCATGGTGGTTTGCTGCACCTATTAACCCATCACCCAGGTATTAAACCCCGCATGCATCAGCTGTTTATCCTGCTGGCTCTCCCTCTGTCTGCTCCCCAAACCCCAACAGGCCCCAATGTTTGTTGTTCCCCTCCCGGTGTCCGTATGTTTTCATTATTCAGCTCCCACTTATAAATGAGAATATGCAGTGTTTGATTTTCTGTTTCTGTGTTAGTTTGCTGAGGATAATGGCTTCCAACTCCATCCACGTCCCTGTAAACTTGTTCCTTTGTATGGCTACATAGTATTCCATGGTATATATGTACCACATTTTCTTTATCCAGTCTATCATTGATGGGCATTTCGGTTGGTTCCATGTCTTTGTTATTGTGAATAGTGCTGCAATGAACATACACATGCATGTATCTTTATAATAGAATGATTTATTTTCCTTTGAGTATATACCCAGTAATGGGATTGCTGGATTAAATGGTATTTCTGGTTCTAGGTCTTTAAGGAATTTCCAGACTGTCTTCAACAATGATTGAACTAACTTACATTCCCACCACCAGTGTAGAAGTGTTCTTATTTCTCCACAGCCTTGTATCTGTTGTGTCTTGACTTTCCAATAATCACCATTCTGACAGACATGAGGTGGTGTCTCATTGTGATTTTGATTCACATTTCTTTAATGATCAGTGATGCTGAGATCTTTTTCATGTTTGCTTTTGAGCAGTGTCTGTTCATGTCTTTTGCCCACTTTTAATATGTCTGTTTTTTTCTTGTAAATTTGCTTAAGTTCTTCATAGATTCTGGATATTAGACCTGTGTCAGTTGTGTATATTGCAAAAATGTCATCCCATTCTGTAGGTTGCCTGTTCACTCTGATGATAGTTTCTTTTGCCATGCAGGAGCTTTTTAGTTTACTTATACTCCATTTGTCAATTTCTGCTTTTGTTACAGTTGCTTTTGAGGTTTAGCCATGAAATCTTTCCCTGTGCCTATGTCCTGAATGGTATTGCTTAGATTTTCTTCTAGGGTTTTCATAGTTTTGGGTTTTACACTTAAGACTTTAATTCATCTTGAGTTAATTTTTGTATAAAGTGTAAGGAAGGGGTCCGGTTTCAGTTTTCTGCAAATTGCTAGTCAGTCCTCCCAGCACCATCTATTAAGTAGGGAATCCTTTCCCCCTTGCTTGTTTTTTGTCAAGTTTGTAGAAGATCAGATGGTTGTAGATGTGCGGTCTTATTTCTGAAATCTCTATTCTGTTCCATTGGTCTATGTATTTGTTTTGGTACCAATACCATGCTCTTTTGGTTACTATACCCTTGTAGTGTAGTTTGAAGTCAGATAGGGTGATGCCTGCAGCTTTGTTCTTTTTACTTAGGAGTGTCTTGGCTATACGGGCTATTTTTTGGTTCTATATGAACTTTAAAGTAGATTTTTCTAGTCCTGTGAAGAACGTCAATGGTAGTTTAATAGGAATAGCATTGTATCTATAATTTACTTGGGGCAGTATGGCCATTTTCATGATACTGACTTTTTTCTATCCATGACCATGGAATGTTTTTCCATTTCTTTGTGTCCTCTCTGATTTTCTTGAGCAGTGGTTTGTAGTTTTCCTTGAAAAGGTCCTTCACTTCCCTTGTTAGCTATATTCCTAGGTATTTTATTCTCTTTGTTGCAATTACAAATGGTAGTTCATTAATGATTTGGCTCTCTGCTTGTCTGTTGTTGGTGCATAGGAATGCATTGCTTTTGTATCCTGAGACTTTGTTTTAGTTGCATATCAGATTTAAAAACTATTGGGCTGAGAAGATGGGATTTTCTAGATATAGGATCATGTTGTGTCCGGAATTGGTGGGTGCTTGGTCTTACTGACTTCAAGAATGAAGCCACAGACCCACGTGGTGAGTGTTACAGTCCTTAAAGATGGTATGTCCGGAGTTTGTTCCTTCAGAGGTTCAGATGTGTCTGGAGCTTCTTCCTTCTGGTGGGTTAGTGGTCTTCCTGTCAGGAGTGAAGCTGCAGACCTTTGCAGTGAGTGTTACAGCTCTTAAAGGTAGCATTGACCCAGAGAGTGAGAAGCAGCAACATTTATTGTAAAGAGTGAAAGAATAAAACCGGAGGGGGTTGCCGCTGGCTGGTTGGGGCAGTCTGCTTTTATTCCCTTATCTGGTCCCACCCACATCCTGCTGATTGGTCCATTTTACAGAGAGCTGATTGGTCCACTTTACAGAGAGCTGATTGGACGATTTTGACAGGGTGCTGATTGGTACATAATCCTCTAGCTAGACATAAAAGTTCTCCAAGTCCCCACTAGGTTAGCTAGATACAGAGTACCAACTGGTGTATTTACAAACCTTGAGCTAGACACAGAGTACTGATTGGTGTATTTACAAACCCTGAGCTAGACACAGAGTGCTGATTGGTGCATTTACAATCCTTGAGCTAGACACAGAGTGCTAGACAGAAAAGTTCTTCAAGTCCCCACTAGGTTGGTGTATTTACACACAGTGAGCTAGACACAGAGTGCTGATTGGTGCCTTTATGATCCCTTAGCTAGACATAAAAGTTCCCCAAGTCCCCACCAGACTCACGAGCCCAGCTGGCCTCACCCAGTGGATCCCCCTCTCCCCTGGGTTGCCGGCTGAGCTGCCCGCCAGTTGCCAGCTTCCCACAGGCCTCAGCCCCTGGGCTTTGCGGCACTCGTTGCGGAAGCTCGGGCTACTGCAGGAGCCCACCATGGGGGTGGGGTTTGGGCATGGCAGGCTGCAGGTCCCCAGCCCTGACCAGCCAGGAGGTGGCTGAGGCCAGGTGAAAATTTGAGTGCAGTGCCTGCAGTGCCACTCGGGGCAACCTCCACAGCTGCTGGCCCAGGTGCTAAGCCCCTCACTGCCCTGGGCCGCTCGGAGTTCCAGGGCCATTGAACCCACACCTGCGCCCCTGAAATTCCCGCTGGCCTGCCTGTGCCTCTCCCTCCACACCTCCCCACAAACAGAGGAAGGCAGCTCTGGCCTCGGCCAGCCCAGAGAGGGGCTCCCACAGTGCTGTGGCAGGCTGAAGGCCTCCTCAAGTGCTGCCAGAGTGGACCCTGAGGCTGAGGAGGCTCGGAGAGAGAGGGCTACTAGCATGTTGCAACCTCTCAATGTTATCTGCAAACAGAGACAGTTTTACTTTTCTTTTCCTATTTGAATACTTCTTTCTTTCTTTCTCTTGTCTGATTGCCCTGGCCAGAACTTCTAATACTCTGTTGAATAGGAGTGGTGAGAGAGGGCATCCTTGTCTTGTGCCAGTTTTGAAGGGGAATACTTCCAGCTTTTGCCCATTCAGTATGATATTGTCTCTGGGTTTGTCATAAATAGCTCTTATTATTTTGATGTATGTTCCATCAGTACTTAGTTTATTAATAGTTTTCAGCATGAAGACATGTTGAATTTTATCAAAGGCCTTTTCTGCGTCCTTTGAGATAATCGTGGATTTTTGTCTTTAGTTTTATGTGATGAATTATGTTCTTATTATGGCTTTTTAAAAAAATTAAATGCAAATAACAAAAGAAAATATGAAAATGGAATGTTAAATTAAAATACTTAAGAGACCTATCCATCAATTGCAATATTGAAATGCTTGTGAAACCAGGTATAAACATCCTATGCCTAAACAAATATATTAATCAATGATTGTCGATATTTCAAGTTTATTGTATTGTAGTTATGCTGCAAGATAGTTCTTTCCCTTAAAAAACATTTTGAAATATTTTTTCATGGAACTAAATACTATCTGAAATTTGATCTGAAGTCATATGGAAAGGGGGAAATGCAAGGAGGTGTGGATAAAACTAGATTGACACTGAATTTTAATTGTTCAAGTTAATTGTTGGGTAACCAGAACATGATAGTTCATTATATTGCTTTATTTATTTTTCTACACACTGGAAAATTTTTCATAATATAATACGAAGTTAATAAACAATAAAATTCGTGGCATTAAGTTGAAGAAAATGGCAAAACATACATGTTGCTAATAATAATAGAGTTTTAAATGTGTACATATTTATGAGGTACATGTGATTTTTTTACATGCATAGAATGTGTAACAATCAAGTCAGGGTATTTGGACTTCTGTCACCTAAAGTATTTATTATTTTTATGTATTTGTAATATTTCAAGTCCTCTCTTCCAGCTATTTTGAAATATACAACACATTGTTTTCAACTATGGTCACTCTACTCTGCTATCGAACATTAGAAATTAATCCTTCTAACTGTATGTTGATACCCATTAATCAACCTCTCTTTACCCTCCCTACCCCTACACACACCCTTCCTAGCCTCTGATAGGTCTTATTCTACTCTCTACCTCCATAAGATCCACAGTTTTAGCTCCCACATATGAATGAGAATACACAATATTTGTCTTTCTGTGCTTGGCTTATTTCACTTAACATGATGACCTCCAGCTCCATCCATGGTGCTGCAAGTGACAGAATTTTATTATTTTGGTGGCTGAATAGTATTTCATTGTGTATATATACCAGACATTCTATATCCATTTATTTGATGATGAGCATTTAGGTTAATAGCATGTATTTGCTATTGTGAGTAGTGCTGCAATAGATCAGGTATCTCTTTCACATACTGATTTATTTTCCTGTGGATTAATGCCAAGTGGTGTGACTGCTGAATAATAATAGTATCTGTATTTAGTTTTGTGAGTTCTATTTTTAGTTTTTCGAAAAATCTCCAGACTGTTTTTCACCATTGCTATACTAATTTACATTTCAATCAACAGTCTGTAAGATTTCCTTTTTCTCCACATCTTTGTCATCAATTATTATTTTCATCTTTTTAATGATGTCCATAATAACTGGAGTAAGATGGTATCTCATTGTGGTTTTTATTTGCATTTCCCTAATGATTTGTGATGTTGAGCATTTTTTTCATATGCCTGTTGGCCATTTGTATGCTTCTTTCTCTTGAGGAATATCTATTCATGGCCTTTGCCCACTTTAAATGAGGTCTTGTTTTTATTTAAACTGTTGAGTCATTTGAGTTTTTGTATATTGTGGATATTAGTTTATTCTTGAATTAATAGTTTGCAAAATTTTCTCCCATTCAACAAGTTGTCTCTTCACCCTGTTGATTGTGCTGTTTTGCTGTATAGAGGCTTTTTAGTTTAATATAGGCCCATTTATCTATTTTTGTTTTGTTGTTTATGCTTTTGAGGTCCTAGTAACAAAATCTTTGCCTAAGCCAATGTACTCAAGTGCTTCCTCTATGTTTTCTTCTAAGTAGTTTTTAGTTTCAGTTCTTGCATTTAAGTCTTTAATCCATTTTCAGTTGACATTTTTAATATAGTGAGACATAAGGATCTAGTTTCATTCTTCTGTATATGGATATCCAATTATCCCAGCACCATTTATTGAAGTGGGTGTTGTTTCCTCCAATCTGTGTTCCTCACACCTCTGTCAAAAATCAATTGGCTATAAATATGTGGATTTCTGTCTGAGTGCTCTATTCTTTTTCATTGATCTATGTGACTATATTTATACCAATACCATGTTGCTTGGGTTACTATAGCCTTGCAATATATTTTGAAGTCAGATAGTGTGATCCCTCTAGCTTTGTTCTTTTTGCTTAGGATTGCTTTCAGTATCAAGAATCTTTTTTTTTTTTGGTGGGGGGGTTAATGTATATTTTAGGATGCTCTTTCTTATTTTTATTAAACATGACATTGGTATTTTGGTACAGATTGCATTGAATCTGTAGATTGCTTTAGGCAGCATGGTCTCTTAATATTAATTCTTCTGACTCATAAGCGTGGAATGTCTTCCCTTTGTTCATGTCCTTTTCATTTTATTTCATAAGTGTTTTGTAGTTTTTCTCATAGAGATATTTCACTTCTTCGCTTAAATTTATTCCAAGGTATTTTATTATTTTTGTGGCAATTGAAAATGGGTTTCCCTTTTTTATTTCTTTCTTAGCTAGCTTATTATTAGTTTTTACAAAAGCTACTGATTTTTGTTATGTTGATTTTGTTTTCCGATACTTTATTTATTTACTAGTTCTAAGAGTTTTTTGGTACTGTCTTTAAGTTTTCTAGATATAATATTGCATCATTTGCAAAAAGGGACAATTTGACTTCCTCTTTTCCAATTTGGATACCTTTTATTTATTTCTCTTGCCTTATTACTCTGGTCAGGGCTTTCATTACTATGTTGAATAAGAGTGGTGAAAGTGTACATCCTTGTCTTGCTCCAGTTCATAGAAGAAAGGCTTTCAGCTTTTCCCCATTTAGTATGATGTTAGCTGTGAGTTTGTCATATATAGCCTTTATTAAATTGAGGTATGCATATTCAATGCTTAGTATGTTGGGAGTTTTTAATCACAAAGTGATGTTGAATTTTATAAAATGCTTCTTCTGCATCTATTGAGACAATCATAAAGTTTTTGTCATGTTGATGAGATGTATCACATTTATTCATTTGCGTATATTGAACCATCCTTGCATCCCTGGTATAAATCTCACTTGGTTATATTATGGTATCTTTTTCATGTTGTTAGATTTATTTTTCTAGTATTTGGGGAGGATTTCTGCATCAGGCATACTGGCCTATAGATTTAATTGTTGCGTCCTTGTCTGGTTTTGGCATCAAGGTAATGCTGGTCTCACAGAGTGAGTTAGGGAGGATCTTCTCTGCTTTAATATTTTTAAATAGTTGAAGAGAATTGGTTCACCTTTGAAAGTTTAGTAGAATTTTTCGGTGAAGCCATCTATTCCTGTACTTTTCTTAGTTGAGATACTTTTTATTGCTGATTCAATCTCAATACTTATAATTGGACTGTTCAAGTTTTCTATTTCTTCCTTATTCAATTTTGGCAGGTTGTATATTTCTAGGAATTTATTAATTTCCTATAGATTTTATAGTTTCTGAGCATAAAGTTGTTCATGGCAGTCTCAGATGATCTTGTGTATTTCTGTGACATCAGTTGGAATGTCCTCTTCTTTATCTTTAATTTTGGGTCTTTTCTTTCTTTCTTGGTTACTCTAGTTTTTGGTTTATTGATTTTATTTTTTCAAAAATCAAACATTTGTTTTGTTCATCCTTTGTGTTTCTTTAGTTTCTATTTCATTAACTTTTGTTATGACCTTTTTAATTTTCTTCCTTCTACTTACTTGAGGTTTGGTTTGTTTGTGCTTTTCTGGTTCCTAGATGACTAAGAACTGGAGCAAGCCCCAGACATAGCACAGCAACTCTACAGAGAAATTGCCAGACTACTTTTTCAAATAAGTTCCAGATCCTAATTCTCTTCAGTGGGCAGAATTTCTTGACTCAACTCTGTAACCACCCACCAGTGTTTCTGGCCAGCAACAGTTTCAAAACTCCTTGGGATGAAGCTTCCTGGGGACAGGTGTGTGGGGGGGTGTTGGCTACCATATTTGCTCTTTTGTAGCCTTGGCCATTATTGCCTTTGGGACTGGAGAGTCTGAAATGACTGAAGGCTAAAGCAGACCCCCCACATAGCACAACTCTTTCAAAAAAAAAAAGCAGTGAGAGTGATTTTTTATTTGAGTGCCTAATCCCATTTCCTCTCACTCATCAAGACCTCCAAACCAGGGTGTTTAGCAGCCCCTGCCAGTGTTTTTTGGGCAAGACCAATTTCAAACCTCCCTGGGATGGAGCTCCCAGAGAGAGGGGCAGGCCACCATCTTTGCTGTTTTGCAGCCTTCGCTGTTGATACCTTCAGATGCTGGAAAACCCAAGATAGCTAGGGGCTGGAGTGGACCCTCAGCATACGGTAGCAGCCCTATGAAAAAGCGGCCAGTCTGTTACATACCTTGGCTTCTGTATCTCCTCTGTGAATATCTTCACTGGGTAGGTTCTCTCCCATACTGAGTCTCTAGCCACTCCCTTCTGGGGCTATTGAGCCAGTTGCAGCTCTGCAACTCCCTGGGATAAAGCCCCCTTTGCCATTTTTGCTGTCTTGCAACCCTCACCCTTACTGTCTCCAGGCTCTGGAAAGTCCATGGGGACCAGGGGCCGATCCAGACTCCCAGCACAGAGTACCCATCTCAAAGAAAAGTAGACGGACTATTCCTGCCTGACTTGGACCTCCAGTACAATCACCCTGCTCCAGTCTGACCTCATAAGTCAGAGGCAGTCCAGCAGTTAAAGGAGCACTAACATGCAGAGATGAGAAAAAACCAACACAAAAACTCCAGCAACTCAAATGGCCAGAGTTTCTTATGTCCCTCTAATGACCACAGAGGTTCTCCCACGAGGGTTCTTACCCAGTCTGAGTTGGCTGAAATGACAGATATAGAATTCAGAATGTGAATAAAAATTAAGATCATCAAGACTGAGAAGGAATGACAAATTTTAATCTAAGAAAACTAAGAATCATAATAAAATGATGCTGGTGCTGACTTGAAACAGCCAATATATAAAAATATGCTAACCAATATGATGGAGCTGAAAAACAAACTACAAGAATTTCACAATGCAATTGCCAGTATCAACAGCAGAATAAATGAAGCTGAGGAAAGAATCTCAGAAATTGAAGACTGCCTCTCCAAAGTAACACAGTCAGACAGAAATAAAGAAAAAAGAATTAAAAAAAAAAAACAATCAAACCCTTTGAGAAATACGGGATTAAATATAGAGACCAAATCTATGAATTATTGGCATCCCTAAAAAGGACAGGGACAAAGCAAACAACTTGGAAAACATATTTCAGAGTTTATTATCAACAGATCTACCTTACAAGAGATATTTCAAGGAACACTAAATATGGAAAGGAAAGATCGTTACCAGCCAATAAAAAAAACACACTTAAGTACACAGGTGAATGACACTATGAAGCAAACACACAAACAAGTCATCATAATAGCCAGCTAAAAGCACCATGACAGCATTAAATCCACACATGTCAATACTAATCTTAAATATAAATGGGCTTAATGCCCTATTTAAAAGGCACAAAGTGTCAAGCTGAATAAAAAAACAAGACCCAATGGTATGCTGTCTTCAAGAGACCCAGGTCACGTGCAATGATATTCATAGGCTCAAAATAAAGGAATGGAGGAAAATCCACCTAGCAAACTGAGATCAGAAAAAAGCAGGGGCTACAATCCTAATTTCAGACAAAATATACTTAAAACCAACAAAATTCAAAGAAAATTAAAAAAGAAGGACATCATATATACTGGTAAAGAGCTCCATCAAACATGCAGACCCAACTATCGTAAATGTATACACAGCCAACACAGGAGCACCCAGATTTATACAGCAAGTTTGCAGAGATGTGCAAAGAGACTTGGGATACCACAAAATAATATTGAGACTCTTCAATACTCCACTGACAGTATTAGACAGATTGAGAAAGAAAATTAACAAAGTTACTCAGGACCTGAACTCAACATTGGACCAAATGGATCTGATAGACCTATGTAGAACTCTACATCCCAGAACAAGAGTAGACACACTTTTCATATTGACACATAGCACATACTCTAAAATCAACCACACAATCTGACATAAAACAGTCCTCAGGAAATGCAAAAAAAAAAAAAAAAAAAAAATCCCAAAATCATACCAAATCTATGCTTGGATCAGAGCGCAATAAAAATAGAAGTCAAGACTAAAATAATTGCTCAAATCCATGAAATTACATGGAAATTGAAAAACTTTCTCACAGATGACTTTGGGGTAAATAATAAAATTAAAGTTGGCATCAAGAAGTTCTTTAAAACTATTAAGAACAAAGATACAATATGCCAGAATCTCTGGGACACAGCTAAGGCAGTGTTTAGAGGGAAGTGTATAGCACTATATGCCCACATAAGAAAGTTAGAAAGATCTCAAATTAACCTAACATCACAACTGAAAGATCTAGAGAAGCAAAAGCAAACCAATGCCATAGTTAGCAGAAGACAAGAAATAACCAAAATCAGAGCTGAACTGCAGGAGATTGAAAGATGAAAATCATTTGAAAGATCAGTTAAACCAGGAGTTGATTTTTAGAAAAAATTAGTAAGATAGGCTACTAGCTAGACTGATAAAGGAGAAAGCAGAGAAGATCTAAATAAACGCAATTAGAAATGACAAAGGAGATGTTACCATTGACCCAACAGAAATACAACCAATAGAGACTACTAGACACTCCTCTACGCACACAAACCATAAAATCTAGAAGAGATGAATGATTCCTGGAAACACACACCCTCCTAAGATTGAATCAGGAAGAAATTAATTCTCTAAACAGACCAGTAACAGGTTCTGAAATTAAATCAGTAATAAATAAGCTACCAACCGAAAGCAAGTCCAGAACTAGACAAATTCATCCATGAATTCTACCAGATATATAAAGAACACCTGGTACTATTCCTACTGAAACTATTTCAAAAAATTAGGAGGAGGAACTCCTCCCACATTCATTCTGTGAGGGTAGTGTCACCCCGATACCAAAATCCAGCAGGGTAAAAAACAAAAACAAAATCAAAAAGAAAACTTCAGGCCAATATCCTTGAAGAACATTGATGCAAAAATACTCAACAAAATACTTGCAAACCGAATCCATCAGCACATCAAAAAGCTAGTCTAACAACATCAAGTAGGCTTTATTTCTGGAATGCATGGTTTGTTCAACATAGGCAAATCAATAAATGTTATTCATCAGGTATAACTCCCACCTGATGTAAATGACGAGTTGATGGGTGCAGCACACCAACATGGCACAAGTATACATATGTAACAAACCTGCACGTTATGCACATGTACCCTACAACTTAAAGTATAATAATAATAAATAAATTAAAAAAAAAATAAAATAAATGTTATTCATCACGTAAACAGAACTAAATGCAAAAACCATATGATTATCTCAAAAGATACAGAAAAGGCATTCAAGGAAATTCAGCATCCCTTCATGATAAAAACTCTCAATAACTTAGATATTGAGGAAGTATACATCAAAATCATGAGAGGCATCTATAAAAAACCCACAGCCAACAGCAGACTGAATGGGCAAAAGCTGGAAACCTTGCCCTTCAAGACCAGTACAAGACAAGGATGCCCTCTCTCATTACTCTTATTCAACATAATATTGGAAGCCCCGGCCAGAGCAATCAGAAAAGAGAAAGCAATAATGGGCATCCAAATAAGAGAAAGAAAGTCAAAATATTTATTTGAAGATGACATGATTCTATATCTGGTAAACCCTATAGTTTTGTCTCAAAATCTCCTTCAGCAGATAAACAACTTCAGCAAAATCTCATGAT
This sequence comes from Macaca nemestrina, assembly GCF_043159975.1. Classification (NCBI taxonomy): domain Eukaryota; kingdom Metazoa; phylum Chordata; class Mammalia; order Primates; family Cercopithecidae; genus Macaca; species Macaca nemestrina. The sequence continues at coordinate 115,073,750 of NC_092137.1, read as the reverse complement.
ACAAAATCAATGTACAAAAATCACTAGTATTCTTATACAATAACAACAGCCAGGCTGAGAGCCAAATCAGGAATACAATCCTGTGTACAATTTCCACAAAAAGAATAAAATACCTAGGAATACAGCTCACCAGGGAGGTGAAAGATCTCTACAATGAGAATTTCAAAGCACTGCTTAAAGAAATCAGACATGACACAAACAAATGGAGAAACATCCCATGTTCACAGATAGGAAAAAATCAATATCATTAAAATATCATACCACCCAAAGCAATTTACAAATTTAATACTATTTCTATCAAACTACCAATGACATTCTTCACAGAATTGGAAAAAAACTATTTAAAAATTCATGTGAAACCAAAAGAGAGCCCAAATAGCCGAAGAAATCCTGAGCAAAAAGAACAAAGTTGGAGGCATCATGTTACCTGACTTCAAACTATACTACAGGGATACCGTAATCAAAAGAGCATGGTAACGGTACAAAACCAGACATGTAGACCAATGGAACAGAACAGTGAGCCCAGGAATAAGCACACACACCTAAGCCATCTGGTCTTTCACAAAGCTGACAAAAGCAAGCAACGGAGAGAAGTCTCCATATTCAATTAATTGTGGTGGGATACCTGTCCAGCCATAGGAAGAAAGTTAAAACTGGACCTCTTTATTACACCATACACAAAGATGGTATAACAACCTAGATGTAAACCCCAAAAGTATAAAAACTGTGGAAGACAAACTGGGTGATACCATTCTGGACATAGGAGCTGGCAAAGATTTCATGACGAATACATTGAAAGCAACTGCAACAAAAACAAAAATTGACAAATGAGATCTAGTTAAGTTTAAGAACTTCTGCACAGAAAAAGAAACTATCAACAGAGTAAACAGACAACCTACACAGTAGGAGAGAATATTTTTGCAAATTATGCATCTGACAAAGATCTAATATCCAGGATCATTAAGGAACTTAAATTTACAAGAAAAAACAAGCAAACCGATTAAAACTGGACAAAGAACATGAACACTTTTCAAAAGAAGACATACGTATGGCTAACAAGCATAATTTAAAAAGCTCAATATGACTGACCATTAGAAAAATACAAATAAAAACCACAATGAGATACCATGTCACTCCAGTCAGAATGACTATTACTAAAATTTCAAACAATAACAGAATCTTGTGAGGTTGCAGAGAAATGGGAATGCTTTCAAACTCTTGGTGGTAGTGTAAATTAATTCAACCATTGTGGAAAGCAGTGTGGTGATTCCTTAAGTAGCTAAAAACAGAGCGACCATTTAAACCAGCAATCTCATTATTGGGTATATACCCAAAGGAATTGTGATGGTTAATATTGAGTGTCAACTTGATTGGATTGAAGGATGGAAAGTATAGTTCCTGGGTGTGTCTATGAGGGTGTTGCCAAAGGAGATTAACATTTGAGTCAGAGAACTAGGAGAAGCAGACCCACCCTCAATCTGGGTGGCCATCATCTAATGAATTGCCAGCGTAGCTAGGATAAAAGCAGCCAGAGGAACATGGAAGAACTAGACTGGCTAAATCTTCTGGCCTCCATCTTCCTCCTGTGGTAGATGCTTGCTGTACACAAACAATGGACTCCAAGTTGTTCAGCTTTTGGACTTTTGGACTTACACTAGTGGTTTGCCACAGGCTCAAAGGTCTTTGGACACAGACTGAAGGCTGCACTGTCAGCTTCCCAGCTTTTGAGGTTTGTGGACTCATGCTTGCTTTCTTGCTCTTCAGCTTGCAGACAGCCTATTGTGGGACTTCACCTTGTAATCATGCGAGAAAATACTCCTCAATAAACCCCTTTGATGTATACATCTATCCTATTAGTCCTGCCTCTCTAGAGAACTCTAATACAGCAATATAAATTGTTCCATCAAAAGACACATGCACACGTATGTTCACGGCGGCGCTATTCACAATAGCAAAGACAAGGAATCAGCACAAATGCCCATCAATGGTAGAGTGAATAAAGAAAATGTGATGTGTATATACCATGGAATACCCTGCAGTCATAAAAAAGAAAGAGATCATGTCCTTTGCAGGAACATGGATGAAGCTGGAGGCCATTATCCTTAGCAACCTAATGCAGGAACAGAAAATCAATTACTGCATGTTCTCACTTATAAGTGGGAGCTAAATGATGAAAACACATGGATACATATAGGGGAACAACAGAGACTGGGGCCTACTTGAGGGTGGAGGGTGGCAGGAGGAAGAAGACCAGAAAAATATCTTCTGGGTACTAGGCCTAGTACCTGGATGATGAAATAATCTGTACAACTCCCTGTGACACAAATTTACCTATATAATAAACCTGCATGTGTACCCCTGAACCTAAAATAAAGGCTAAAGAAATGGAAAAAATAAGACAAAAAAAATGCAATGTTTCTACATTTTAAATGTACATGGAAATTTCTATAAAGTCTCATCTTAGCATACTTTTGCTGTAGCTCATAGGTTTTGATACTCATGTGTTCCAAAAATTTTTAAATAATTTTCTCCTTAATTTTTTCATTGAACAAATTGCCATTCAGATGCATCTTGTTTAATTTACACATATTTACAGTTTCCAAAGTTCCCGTTGTTATTGATTTCTAGGTTATTTTTTATTGTGACCTGAGAAAATACTTGATATGATTTTGATTTGTCAAACATTTGTTCAGACTTCTTTTGTGTCCTAACATACAGTGTATCTTTGAAAATGTTACATGTGGTGATGAGAAGAATGTGTTTTCTTTAATTGTTGGATGAAATATGCTGGCCGGGCACGGTGGCTCAAGCCTGTAATCCCAGCACTTTGGGAGGCCGAGACGGGTGGATCACGAGGTCAGGAGATCGAGACTATCCTGGCTAACACGGTGAAACCCCGTCTCTACTAAAAAATACAAAAAACTAGCCGGGCGAGGTGGCGGGCGCCTGTAGTCCCAGCTACTCGGGAGGCTGAGGCAGGAGAATGGCGTGAACCCGGGAGGCGGAGCTTGCAGTGAGCTGAGATCCGGCCACTGCACTCCAGCCTGGGCGACAGAGCGAGACTCCGTCTCAAAAAAAAAAAAAAAAAAAAGAAATATGCTGTAAATGTCTTTCAGGTCCATTTGGTCTAATGTGCAATTTAAATTCAATGTTTCATTGTTGATTTCCTGTCTAGGTAATGTGTCTAATGCTGAGTTTGGGGTGTTAAAATCCCCCACAACTATTGTTTCGAGTCTATTTTTCTCTTTAGATCTAACAATATTGGCTTTACATATGTTGATGTTCTGGTGATGGATGCATACATGTCTAGGATAGTTATATTTTCTGGCTGAATGGATCCCTTTTTCATTGTATAATCACCTTCTTTGTCTCTTTTTACCATTTTGACTTAAGGTCTGTTTTATCTCACATAAATATAGCTACTTATACTTACTTTTGTTTTACATTTGCATAAAATATCTTTTTCCATCTTTCTTTTGAGCCTACGTATGTCTTTACAGGTGAAATGAGTTTCTTATTGGACAGCACACAGTTGAGTAATGTTTTCATTTTTGTTTTCCACTTATTAGCCAGTCTATATATTTTAAGTGGAATGTTTAATCTGTTATGTTCAAGCTTATTATTGATATGTGAGTGTTTATTAAAATTATTTTATTAATTGACTTCTACTTGTTTTGTCTACCACTTCTTTCTTTCTTTCTCTCCCTATTACTGCTGTGGTTTGGATCTGTGTCCCCACCCAAATCTCATGTCAAATTATAATCCATAGTGACACATGGGTGGAGGTGACTGGATCATGGGGGCAGATTTCCCCTCTGGTGCTGTTCTTATGACAGTAAGTGAGTTATCGTGTGATCTAGTCTTTGAAAAGTGTGTAGCACCTCCCCACTCTCTCTCTTCCTCCTGCTCTAGCCACGTAAGATTTACCTGATTCCCCTTGGCCTTCCACCATGATTGGAAGTTTCCAAGGCCTCCCCAGAAGGCATCATGCTTCCTGTATAGCCTGTGAAACCATGAGTTAATTAAGCCAGTTCTTTTCTTTACATTACTCAGTTTCAGGTATTTCTCTATAGCAGTACCAGAATGGACTAATACAGTGGTTTTCTGTAGTGGTTTCACATGAGTCTTTTCCTCATTTGTGTGATGTCTTCTTTTGAGAAGTGTCTGTTTATGTCTTTTTCCCAATTTTCAATGAGGTTGTTTGATTTTCCTTGTTAATTTGTTTAAGTTCCTTATAGATTCTGCATATTAGACCTTTGTTGAATGCATAGTTTGCAAATATTTTCTCCATTCTGCAGGTGGTCTATTTATTCTGTTGATAGTTTCTCTTGTCGCACAGAAGCCCTTTAGTTTAATTAGGTCCCACTTGTCAATTTTTGGTTTTGTTGCAATTGCTTTTCAGAACTTAGTCATAAATCCTTTGCCAAGACTGATTTCCAGAACAGTATTTCCTAGGTTTTCCTCTATGGCTTTTATTGTTTTTGGCCTTACATTTAAGCATTTAAACCATGTTGAGTTGATTTTCATGTATAGTGAACAAATAGGGGTCCAGTTTCAATCTTCTGCTTATGGCCAGCCAGTTATCCCAGTACCATTTATTGAATAGGGTGTCCTTTCCCTTTTACCTGTTTATGTTGACTTTGTCAAAGATCAGATGGCTGAAGGTGTTCAGTATTATTTCTGGGTTCTGTATTCTGTTCCCTTGGTCTATGTGCCTCTTTTGTATCACTGTTGTGCTGTTTTGGTTACTGTAGCCTTCTTGCATAGTTTGAAGTCAGGTAATGTGGTGTCTCTGGCTTTGTTCTTTTCATATAGGATTGCTTCGGCTATTCAGGAGTTCCCAAGACAAAACTAAATGAAATGAGATGTAAATTTTAGGATAGTGTTTTTCTAATTCTATGAAAATGTTTTTTGGTATGTTGATAGGAATACCATTGTATTAATAATTTGCTTTAGGCTGTACGGCCATTTTAACAATATCTTTTCTTCCTATCCATAAGCATCAGATGTTTTTCATTTGTTGTGTCATCTCTGATTTCTTTCAGCAGTGTTTTGTCATTCTCATTGTAGAGATCTTTCACTTCCCTGGTTAGTTGTTTTCCTGGGGGGGTATGTGTGCGCGCACATGTGTGTGTATATTGTGACTGAGACTGAATTCTTGATTTGGTTCTAAGTATGAATGTTGTTAGTGTATACAAATGCTACTCATTTTGTACATTGATTTTGTATCCTGAAACTTTGCTAAAGTTAATCAAATAAAAGAGTTTTTGGGCAGAGACTATGGGGGTTTCTAGGTATAAAATTATATTGTCTGTGAGGAGAGATATTTTGACTTCCTCTCTTCATATTTGGAAACTTTTTACTTATCTCTCTTGACTAATTACTCTGACTAGGACTTCCAGTACTATGTTGAGTAGGAGTGGTGATAGTGGGCATCCTTGTTCTGGATCTTAAGAGGAACACTTCCAGCTTTTGCCCACTCACTATGATGATGACTGTGAGTTTGTCATAGATGGTTTTTATTATTTTAAAACATGTTCCTTCAATTTCTAGTTTGTTGAAGGTTTATAACATGAAGAAATGTTGAGTTTTATCTAAAGCCTTTTCTGTGTCTATTGAGATGATCATATGGTTTTTTGTTTTTAGTTCTGTTTATGTGATGAATCACATTTATCGATTTGTGTATGTTGAACCAAAATTGCAAACCACGAATAAAGCCTACTTGATCTTAGTGGAACAGCTTTTTGATGTGCTGCCGAATTTCATCTACTAGTATTTTATTGAAGATTTTTGTAACTATGTTCATAATGAATATTTGCCTGAAGTTTTCTGTTCTTGTTTTCTCTACCAGGGCTTGATATCAGAATGATGCCGGTCTCAAAGAATGAGTTAGGGAGGAACCCCTCCTCCTCAATTTTTCAAAATAGTTTTAGTAGGGTTAATACCAACTCTTCTTGATACATCCAGTATAAGTCAGCTGTGAATCCATCTGGTCCAGGCCTTTTTTTGGTTGCTAGGCTTTTTATTACTGAATCAATTTCAGAGCTCATTACTGGTTTATTCAGAGTTTCAACTTTTTTTTCCTGATTCAATCTTAGGAGGTTGTATGCTTCTAGGAATATATCTCTTTCTTCTAGGCTTTCTAGTTTGTAGGGATAGCTTTGCTCATAATAGTTACTGAAAGGTTCTTATATTTCTGTTGTGCTGGTGGTAATGTCCCCTTTGACATTTCTAATTTTGTTTATTTGATTATTTTGTTTCTCTTTATTAAACTAGCTAGGAATCCATCACTCTTATTTATTCTTTCAAAAAAATGAACTTTGGGTTTTGCTGATCTTTTGTATGGTTTTTCATGTCTCAATTTCATTTACTTCAACTCTGATTTTGGTTATCCTTTCTTCAGCTAGCTTTGAGGTTGGTTTGCTCTTTTTTTCTGATTTTCCTAGATATGATGTCAGGCTGTTAATTTGAGATTTTTCCCACTTTTTTATTTTTATTTTTATTTTTAAGTTCTGAGGTACATTTGCAAGACATGCAGGTTTGTTATGTAGGTAAATGTGTGCCATGGTGGTTTGCTGCACCTATCAATCCATCACCTAGGTGTTAAACCCCACATGCATTAGCTGTTTATCCTGATACTATCGCTCCCTGGAACTGCCCAACAGGCCCCAGTGTGGGTTGTTCCCCTCCATGTGTACATGTGTTCTTGTTACTTGGCTCCCACTTATAAATGAGAATATGCAGTGTCTGGTTTTCTGTTCCTGTGTTAGTTTGCTGTGGATAATGGCTTACAGCTCCATCCATGTCCCTGCAAAGGAATTAATCTTTTTTTTTATGTCTGCATAGTATTCCATGATGTATATGTACCACATTTTCTTTATCCAGTCTATCATTTATGGGCGTTGTGGTTGATTACATGTCTATGCTATTGTGCTTAGTGCTGCAATGAACATACACATGCATGTATTTTTGTAATAGAAAGATTTATATTCCTTTGGGTATATACTCAGTAATGGGATTGCTGGGTCCAATGATATTTCTGGTTCTAGATCTTTAAGGAATTGCTACACTGTCTTCCACAATGGCTGAACTAATTTACATTCCCACCAATAGTGTAAAAGCATTCCTATTTCTCCACAACCTCACCAGCATCTGTTGTTTCTTGACTTTTTGATAATCAGTACTCTGACTGGTGTGAGATGGTATCTCATTGTCATTTTGATTTGCATTTCTCTAATGATCAGTGATGTTGAGCTTTTTTTTCCATATGTTTTCTGTCCTCATTCATGTCTTCTTTTGAGAAGTGTCTGTTCATGTCCTTTGCTCACTTTTTAACGGGGTTGTTTTTTCTTGTAAAGTTTAAGTTCTTGTTTAAATTCCTTGTAGATTCTGGATATTAAACCTTTGTCAGAAGGACAGATTACAAAAGTTTTCTTCCACTCTGTAGGTGGCCTGTTTACTCCGATAATAGTCTCTTTTGCTGTGCAGGAGTTTTTTAGTTTAATTAGATCCCATTTGTCAATTTTTACTTTTGTTGCAATTGCTTTTGGTGATTTCATCATGAAATCTTTGTGCATGCCTATGTCCTTAGTGGTTTTGCTTAGATTTTCTCCTAGGATTTTTATAGTTTTGGGTTTTACATTTAAGCCTTAAATTCATCTTGAGTTAATTTTTGTGTAAGATGTAAGGAAGGGATTCAGTTTCAATTTTCTGCATGTGGCTAGCCAGTTTACCTGGCACAATTTATTTAGTAGAGAATCCTTTCCCCATTGCTTGTTTTTGTTAGGTTTGTCAAAGATCAGATAGTTGTAGATGTGCAGTCTTATTTCCGAGTTCTCTATTTTGTTCCTTTGGATCCAAACAGGAACTGATACCCTTTCTTCTGAAACTGTTCCAAACAATTATAAAGGAGGAACTCCTTCCTAACTCATTCTATGAAGTCGGCATCATCCTGATACCAAAAAGCTGATAGAGTTACAACAACGACAACAAAGAAAACTTCTGGCCAATATCCTTGATGAACATTGATGCCTAAAGTCTCAATAAAATTCTGACAAACTGAATATAGTAGCACACCAAAAAGTTTATCCACCACCATGAAGTTGACTTCATCCAAGGGTGGTTCAACATACACAAATCAGTAAATGTAATTCATCACATAAACAGACCTAAAGACAAAAATTTCATGATTATTTCAACAGACACAGAAAAGGTCTTCAACAAAAGTCAACATCCCTTCATGTTAAAAACTCTCAATAAACTAGGTATTGAAGAAACTTACCTCAAAATAATAAGAGCCATTATGATAAATCCACAGCTAATATCGTATTGAATGATCAAAAGCTAGAAGCATTCCCCTTGAAAACTGACACAAGACAAAGATGCCCTCTCTCACCGCTCCTATTCAACATAATATTCGAAGTTCTGCTCAGGGCAATCAGGCTAGAGAAAGAAAGAAAGGGTATTCAAATAAGAAGAGAGGCAGTCAAATTGTCTTTTCAGATGGTGTGATTCTATATCTAGAAAACCCCATCATTTCAGCTCAAAAGCTTCTTAAGTTTATAAGCAACTTCAGCAAAGTCTCATTGATTTTACAAAATGAGTGTGCAAAAGTCATAAGCATTTCTATACACCAACATCAGTCAAGCAGAGAACCAAATAATGAATGGACTTCCATTCACAATTGCTACAAAGGAATAAAATACCTGAGAATACAGCTAACAAGGGAAATGAAGGACCTCCTCGAAGAGAGCTGCAAATCACTGCTCAAGGAAATCAGAGAGGACAGAAACAAATCAGAAAACATTCCATGGTCATGGATAGGAAGAAACAATATTGTGAAAATGGCCATACTGATCAAAGTAATTTATAGATTTAATGCTATTCTTATTAAACTATGATTGACATTCTTTACAGAATTAGAAGAAACTATTTTTAAATTCATATGAAACCAAACATAGCTTGTATAATCAACACAATCCTAAGCATAGAGAACAAAGCTGGAGGCATCATGCTACCCAACTTCAAACTGTACTACAAGGCTGTAGTAGTCAAAAGAGCGTGGTACTGGTAAAAAACAAAACAAAACAAAAAAAACAAACAAAAAACCCAGACACACTGACCAATTTTTCTGACTTTTTGATGTGGGCATTTAGCACTACAAGCTTTTCTCTTAACCTTGCTTTAGCTGTGTGCCAAAGATTCTGGTATGTTGTGTCTTTGGTTTCTTTAGTTTTAAATAATTTATTGATTTCTGACTTAATTTTATTGTTACCGTAAAGTCATTTAGGAGGTGTCTGTTTTATTTCCATATAATTGCATGGTTTTGAGAAATATTCTTACTATCAATTTCTATTTTTATTGTGCTATGATCTGAGAGTGTGGTTGGTGTGATTTCGGCTTTTATAAATTTGTGAATATTGTTTAATGACTGATTGTGTGGTAAATTTTAAGTTACGTACCATATCAAGATAAGAAGAATGTATTATCTATTGTTGGGTGGAGTGTTTTGTGGGTGGTGTTAGGTCCATATGATCAAGTGTCCAGTTCAGGTTATATATGTCATTGTCAGTTTTCTACAAAGATGGTCTATACTGTAAGTGGGGTGTTGAAGTTGCTCACTATTATTGTGTGGTTATTTAAGTCTTTGTAGGTCTCTAAGAACTTGTTTTATAAATCTGGGTTCTCCAGTGATGTGTTCATATATATGTGTGTGTGTATATATATATTATAATTAAGTTTTCTTGCTGAATTGAACTCATTATCCTAATGTAACAACCCTTACTGGTCTTTTTTGATCAGTGTTGGTTTAAAATGTGTTTTGTCTGGAATTAAAATAACAACCCCTGCTTTATTATGTTTTTCATTTACTTGGTGAATATTTCCCCATTTCTTTACTTTAAGCCTATAGATGTCTTTGCATGTTGGATGAGTCTCTTGAAGATAGCAGACCGTTTTGTCTTTCTTTATCCAACTTGCCACTCTGTGCCTTTAAAATGGGACATCTAGCCCATTTATATTCAAGGTTAATATTGATATGTGCAGATTTGATCCCATCATTGTGTTGTTATCTGGTTGTTATGCAGACTTAATTTTGTAGTCACTTGATAGTGTAAATGGTCTATGTACTGAAGTGTGTTTTTGTGGTGGCTGGTAACCATCTTTCATTTCTGTTTACCACTCACTTAAGGACTGCTTATGAAGCACGTCTAGGGGAAATAAATTATCTTAGCATTTGCTCATCTGAAAAGGATCTTATTTCTCCTTTATGTATGCTTACTTTGGCTGGATATAAAATTGCTAGATGAAATATCTTTTTTTTTTTTTTTTTTTAATGCTGAATGTAGGCCCCCAAACTTCTGGCTTGTAGGGTTTCTACTGAAAGTTTAACTGTTAGCCTAATGGCCTTCCCCTTTTAGTTGACCTTCCCCTTCTCTCTAGTTGTCATTGATATTTTGTCCTTCACATCATCCTTGGAGAATATGACTGTGTGTCTTGACGATGTTCATCTTGTATAGAATCTCAAAAGGGTTCTCTTCATTTTCTGAATGTGAATATTAACCTGTATAGTGATGTTGGGGAAACATCATGAACAATATCCTCAAATACATTTTTTAAAGTTGTTTGCTCTCTGTCCATCTCTTTCAGGAATACCAATTGGTCATAAGTTCAATGTCTTTACATAATGCCATATTTCTCAGAGGTTTCATTCATTTGTTTCTATTCTTTATTTATGTCAGACTAAATTGATTTTAAAAAAACAATCTTTGAGCTCTGAGAACCTTTCTTCAGTTTGGTCTATTCTGCTGTTGTACTTCTAATTGTATTATAAAACTATATTTTTATTATAAAAATTCAATTATAAAATCTCTATTAGGTCAGCTTGGTTCTTTCATAAAATGTTTATTTCATCTTTCATCCCTTGTTTTTTTTTTTTTTTTTTGAGACGGAATCTCGCTCTGTTGCCCAGGCTGGGGTGCAGTGGTGTGATCTCGGCTAATTGTAAGCTCTGCCTTCCAGGTTTACACCATTCTCCTGCCTCAGCCTCCTGAGTAGCTGGGACTACAGGCACCCACCACCATGCCTGGCTCATTTTTTTGTATTTTTAGTAGAGACAGAGTTTCACCATGTTAGCCAGGATGGTCTCCATCTCCTGACCTAGTGATCAACCTGCCACGGCCTCCCAAAGTGCTGGGATTACAGGTGTGAGCCACCTCGCCTGGCCTATTTCATCTTTCATCTCTTATTGGATTTCTTGGATTGGGTTTTGACTTTCTCTTGCATCTCAGTGATCTTTGTTCCTATCAAGATTTTGAATTATATGTCTATCATTTCAGCCATTTCAGACTGGTTAAGAACCATTGCTAGAAATATAGTGTGGTTGTTTGGAGGTGAGAGGACACTTTGAATTTTTGAATTGCCAGAGTTTCTACACTGGTTCTTTCCCATCTGTAAGGGCTGGTATTCCTTTCATCTTTGAATTTGCTGCCCTTTGGCTTCGTTTCTTTGCTTCTATATTCTTTTTTACCCTTAAGGGTTTGACTGTGGAGTAAGGTAGGTTCAGTTGACTGGTTTCACTTCTGGAAGATTTCAATGGGCCAAGGCTCAGCTCAGCACTCCTGGACCATATGCTCTAAACTTGGGGGGCTGGGTCCATGGCTTTGTTCTCTGGCTCCTTGATGTTACATACGTGTTGCACTGAGGAGCTGTGTTTCTGCTGGCCACAATTTTCCAATGCGGGATTCCCAGTGAAGCACTTCATTGGAGTGGGGCAACAATGTCTGTACTCACACGTGCATGACAGTAGCAACAGCATGGAACATCATGTCGCTGGGGATGAGGTGCTGACAGGAGCAGAGTGCATGTGTGTACCAGTGGGGGCAAGGCAATGAATTCCACCTTCACACATGTGTTGGCAAAGCAGTGGGAAGAGGTTGCAGTGTTGGGGGGCTGCAGGTGAGTGGGTGCGTATCAGTGGAGTACTATCTGCTGGTGCTGTCTGACTGTTAGGTGTGGTCTGCTGGCAAAGGAGCACTATGGCAGCAGCCACTGGGAAGCACCTCTATTGGGCATCTGAGGCTGCACTGCGAGTGGGTGTGACCAGGTAGGGACCCTGGGGCAGGCCGACAGACAAAGAGGTGCTCAGATAAGACTGGCCCCATACCATGGGCTAAACTGTACAGAGGTCCAACCATCAACAAAGGTCAAAGCCACCTAGAGGAGCATGGCAAGCCTTGGGGAATGGGCATCCCAGGCCATGCTCCAATATAGCCATTCCCCCACCAAACACTTTGGGCTATGCATAGGCTTGAGTCTCGTCCCTGCCACCTTCCAAACAGCTCTGTCAACTCAAATGTCTGTGGGGGTTGTGGAGTTTCCTGCAGCTAGGATTCCAGAGGTCCATGGTGAGAGTGGGCCACTTCTCACCTGTCTAACTCACCCCTTCCTCAGGAGCTGCTGGGTGCCATGAATGAGTCCTGGTGCCCAGCAGCCCTGTTCAGGGTTCCCAGCTTCCTCTTCCTTTAGCCCAGGATCTGCATCCTCCCTTCATCTACTCTAAATGCCTTTCTTCTGAAGATCTGCTTGTAGTGTGCCAAACTTCTTAAAGTCCGGTCTGTCCATGGGAGATGCTCTTCCTGGCTGTGTCTAGTCAGCCATCTTGGTTCCTTCTCAGTTGTTATTTTCTTAAATAGATTTTATATCCCTTCATTTTTTCTTCACCTTCTGGGACACCAAAAATTCAAAAATTTTGTTGCATTATGGTGTCCCATGTATCATGTAAGTTTTGCTCATTTTTTTGGTATTTTTAAAATTTATTTTTGTATGACTGCACTATTTTAAAAGGCCTGGCTTCAAGTTCTGAAATTTTCTTCTACTTGATCTAGTGTGTTTTTGAAGCTTTTGAATATATTTTGTATTTCTTCAATGAATTCTTTAATTCCAGAATTTCTGAGGGTTTTGTTGTTGTTGTTGTTTGATTTTATGATATCATTTTGGTAAATTTCTCTTTCATATCTTGAATTATTTTTCTTAGGTATTTATATTGTTTTTCTGTATTCTCATGTATCTCACTCGGCTTCATTAATATCATATTTTAATTTCTCCTGGGATTTTATATATTTATTTCTGACTGGAATCTCTTGCTGGATAATCATTCTGTTTCTATAGAGGTGTCATATTTTCTTGCTTCTTCGTATTTCTTGTGTTCTTACATTGATATCCATACATCTGACATGATAGTCATTTCTTCCAATTATTTGAATTTGCTTTCATGAAGAGGACTTTTTCGTGAATAGGTATCTATGATGTTATTTGGGTAGGGGCCCTTTGGTTTGGATTTTGGGTACATATAGTAGTGTGGTCTCCATATGATTCCTTCAGCTGTAAATAGTGACAGTGGTGCCTGAAATTTCCTCAGTGGCTTAGGGTGCAGTTGTTAGTAAGGGCTGTGGTTAAGTTTCACTGGGGACAGGATGTCCAGTTAGCCTGTTCTCAAACCCCTCTGGTGGCAGCACTCAACTGAGTATGCCTTTCCTTGGCCCCTAGGACAGTGTGTGCTGGAACTAGTGTTAATGAATCCAGGCCAATTTTTGTGCCTCCAGGTAACTTGCTTGATAGTGGCAGTGGTTGGCCAGGTGAGCAGGCAGGTTCTCAAGACCCTGGGCAGTAGGTGTGGCATGGGCAATGACAGTAGAGTGGTAATACTTACCTCTGGGTTGCAAGTGGTCTATGCTGTTGTTAGCAGTGGCTATGATGGGCTGAGTGGGCCAGTCCCTGGACCTACAAGTGGTATGTCTGGATGGGTGCCAGCTGTGGTGGTAATGACAGGTCGGGTGGACCTGACTTTAGGCCCCTGGGAGAAATGCTTAGCTGCCTACAATGGTAGGCTAGGCTGAGTGAACCCCAGGTTCTTGGACAGAGTTCTCAGTTACCAAGGGATGGAGCCAAGAGAGTCAGACTTGTCATCAGGCCCCTGATGGTGCCTGCAGAGACTGGCTTTGCTAGACAGGGATGGGGTGACCACAAGGCCAAGACAGAATGCTTTGGTGGGGAAGGTAGTGACTATACTATAGGCTTGCTGCTGGAGAAGCCAGAATTGCTTTCATTGAAAGCAGCCTAATACAGGATGCTGGCAAGAATGTACTTTGCTTGCACTTCATCCCAAGCAGCAATAGCCTGCAGTGGAAGCTGGTGGAGGCGGGGGAATTTATCCTTGGGGTGCATGAAAATATACGGTGGCTTCACTGCTGGAAATAAGGGAGTTTTTGCCAGTGGTTTTCACTTCAGCCCTGATAGCAACAGCCAATGGTAGTGGTGGCTGAGGGTGGGCAATATCAATGGGCCTCCAGAGATGTGGAGGTGCGGGGACTGTTGGGCTCCCAGTCAGGATGCAGCCTGGTGGGGGCTGGGTTCTCAAAATGGCATCACGCTATATAGTTGCTTAAGGCTCAGGGGGTGTGTGGGACCCAATGTGATCTTGATCCTTGAAGCAATCCCTTTGCACAGTTTCCAGGCAGCTTCCTTTGTTATTCTTGGGCTCATGAGGGTTTAGGGACTTTCCTGTGGCTCGGAGGCACAGTCTACAGTAGGAATGCAGACCACTGGGGCAACTTATCCTTTTCTACACTGGGAACCTCTCTAGGGTCTCCAATTCTTGCCAGCCAGGCTTTCTCACTTTCCTGTTCTTTCCGTGCTTTGGGCATTTCCTATCGCTTTTCTGTTGAATGAATAATAATAGATTTCTTTAAAACAAAACAACTTATCTGAGCTCTCTAAACAGATGAGAGGACCACTAAATATGTGATATGGAAGTATATATCCTAGATATGCTAGGAAACTTTTCTTGTAATTGTATATATGATAGAAATACTGAAATAAAGAGGTGATGAAGAGAGAAATTGGCGTGTATATCTACTCATCCTATATGAGCAGTACTGATATTGAACTATGATTTTTCTTCATTGTGGGAGAGCATATAAACAAAAGTCATGATATTGTCTGACTTCTCAGAAGGTGTGAGTTAACTACACCATTTTTCTCTAATGAAATAACTAAATTGCCTAGAAATTAACATCATTGTATCTGCTGGTACAGGTATGTTTGTGGAATTGCCTTCTTACTTCTCAATCATGGGAAATTCCTACTCATTCCTTAAACTCAGTCCAAATCTTACCTTGACTATCTCCCTGCACTGTGCTCTTAAAGAACTTTTACTTCCTGCAATTAGAGAAAAATTATCATATGGGTCTGAATTTTCCATGACATATTTGTCTCCCATTCCCCTTAATAGTCTTCTGTGCACGTACCCTAGAACTTAAAGTATAATAAAAAAATAAAAATAAATAGTCTTCTGTGAGAACAAACAATTTATCTTGTACCCCAGTGGTAGTAGTAATATAGAGAAAAGAATATTACAATCAGATTTTGGCAACATTTTTGCTAACTCTGAACATAGGCAAGTTACTTAGGCTATCTGAACTTGAATTTCCTTACATATAAGTTAAGTTTGATTGTACATACCTTATGGGGTACTTATGAGGCTTCGATATGATTTGTGTGATGTGTCCAGGGTCATGCAGATGAGTAGTTGGCATTTAAGTAACAAAAGTCACAGTAGTATGTGGGATAAAGGTGATGCAATATTGTATTTTGTTACTTACCATGTACCTGGCACACAAAGCATGTCTGTTGCATTTACGCATGAACGCTGAATGTTGAATACGTCACTGGAACAAGTGAAGTTAAGGATTACTTCTGCCATAACAGATTTCAGTCTTTGAAGATCTTTCACATTGAAGAAAAATTAAAATCTATTAAATAATTTACCCAAATTTCAAACTGTATATAATGGCATATGTCTCTATTTCTTTCAATAAAAACTTAGTCATATTTTAGGGGTTCAAAAAAAGGTTACTCAGTCAATAAAAGAGGTATAATATTAGAGCAATAAAAAGGTCACTGGACTAAAGATAAGGGGGTGAGATGGGGTGTGGGAGCAATTTTTGATTAAAGGATGACTTGTGTATTTGTTTTTCTAATACCAATATGATTAGTTTCAAAATGGAAGCTATACTGAAACTGTAAAACACAAGGAAATTTTTATACATGAAATAGAGCTCTCCATCTGCCTCACTCCATATTGTTTTTTTCTCGAGAGATCAAATCACGTACACAAAGCAGACTCTCTACTATCTTCTAAGCATACTTATCACAGACACAATGTAAAGGTAAGTAAAGAGGCAGCTGACTAAGCCAGTTATTTTTACAACAAAATAGCCATTGGACTTTTCCATGACTGTGGTGTTATTTGGAGATTTGACCTAACTTGAAATCAATTCCCGTGTAGTGAAGTGAAACTAGCAATGTCCAGGAGCCCAGCTTGCAGAAAAGTCGGCATTCGAAAATGAAAATATATTACAATGCTAGCATCTTTCTAACCACTTCTCCCACAAATTATTCATTTAGACAGCTTATGAATTGGATTTGCAACTATTGTGATGTCATACACAGTACAAAAGAGTGAATGCTTGGTGGACTTTATCTGTTAATTATATAACACGTGATGTCAGATCTCATATTGCCTGGGGTTTCTGTTGTTAACCTTTAACAAATATTAATTATGTGCTTCTTCTACATGTTTAGAAAGCTCTAAAAGAGTAAGATTTCTTGGATATTCTTAGATATCCAGATTGTGCTTGTCCAGTAGGTGGTATTTTAGATGTGACTTAGGAGATCATTGAAGTTAGAGGACTTTTGTTCATGACACTTTTAAGTTTGTATCACCTCCCAGAAGCAAGTATGATCTGTGGAAGTACTGTGAATAAAGGTTAATTTTTAATGACTGAGCAGTAAAGTAAAACTTTCTTTTACCTCTTTTTCTTTCTTTAATTTTTAGCTAATGCGATGTGAATATGGTGGATAATTAGAAAAGTCTCAAAATGCATTCTAAATTCATAATTTTTTGCTTTTCTTAATTACCTTTGAACATTCTTCTCGTTAAATGAATACCCCAAAATGATGATTAAAAAAAAGCTGGTAGTCAGCTCCTGCCAGCCATAAATCAACATTTTTCTTGGCACAATGAGTTTTCATTTATCTCTGGTATGCAGCACTTAAGGATTGATGTGCTCTAACTGTACTTTTAAGGACAGATTTTCATGTGAATACAAGTACTGGCATTTAAACAAAGAAAATCATTAATCTGAATCTAAACTTTATATTAACTATTTCATGTTTTTTTTTTCCTCCCTGTTTGCCTGTCTTTTCTCTTTTCTATTCTCAAGGTCATTTTCTACCATTTCCAAAGGCATTTTAAATTTTGCCTAGAGTTTTTGGTTGCCTGTTAGATGAAGGGCTAAGTGATTATTTTGCAGTAAGAAAATGAAAGTTAGATGAACCTTGACATACCACTGAGGGTATAATTCATATCACCAGGATTTATCCACTTTAGGAACTAAACAGTTAACCTAATCATCTCATTTTATTACTAATTTAGAAAAGCTTTTCCCCTTCTAAGTACACTCTCACTTTTCTAAATTCACTGCTCATGACCTGAGCCTTTTATCCACTGCACTATTACCAACAGCTAATCCCTCTCACTTATTGATAATTGGACAAAACTGAACAACGTGCCAACTCCTGAGCACAGCATACCACTGAGGGTTC
The DNA here is from genome assembly GCF_043159975.1 of Macaca nemestrina. Lineage (NCBI taxonomy): Eukaryota > Metazoa > Chordata > Mammalia > Primates > Cercopithecidae > Macaca > Macaca nemestrina. Next base: position 115,056,086 of record NC_092137.1, on the reverse strand, counting down.
TATTCAGTTATTCCCGAAAAACCACATTGGTTTCCAAGTTTGGTTCTTTTGTGGCATATCAATGGGAAACAAGTGAGAGATTTTCTCATTGCTTAGGAATTTCGCCAATTCTAACCTGCTCATTGAACAGTCTTTCTAAGGAATAACATTTACAGTTTATAGAGTTCACAGATCTTCCCTTTCTTACAGTTCAATGAATAGTCTGCAATTCTTGTTTACTGAAATAATTACTTAATGCATATATTTAGACTATAATTATACTATAAGTATCTCTTCCAGAACTTAGTTTATTTTGTCGATCCAATGCAAATTCAAACGAGAGATGCCCCAGTGTCTGGGGCTCATGCAGATTTATCACAGGATTAAGCCACAGGCACTACTTTCTATTTGCTTAATTAGTTCTTGAAATTATAGAAGCCTATGATTTGGTGCCACATAGAAATCAATGCAATACTTTCTTAAGGGGATATTCCATCAAACTGTGAAACTGCATTATATCATACATGCAGGTGTAGGAAATATTTTCTATCTTTAAATTTAATAAACATATTTAGTGGCATCTGCTAGCAGGAAACAAGCCTTTGGGGCATATGTTAGGAAGCAAGGACAAAGACTTTGGCAACTGAATTATTATAGAATGAAATTAAAAGCTTACAACAGGGTAGCATTCAGAGATGCTCACAAAGAGGGTACAATGCAGTTCACACATTCATGGCTTGAATTTATGCCCTTTCCAATTCAATGGGACAGTGTTGGCTGCTTTTCACTACCTTCACAGAGCCACAGGAAAATGAGGGTCCAGGAAGGGGCACACATGGCTTCTCTGCATTGGTTCTCCCTGGAACCTTCTTTTCAATTTTCCCCTCACATGACCATGTTTTCTCACAGCCTTTAACATACTTCACATGTTGATTTCCCTAGAAGTTTGATATTAAAACACAGATGGGACGCCATGAATTTTATTAAATTTGAGCGCTTATGTTTAGAAGAATTGGGAAAGTGGCCAATGCATGGATTAAATGACACTCAGAGTTAGAAAATTGGCCATTTAAGGAAGTTAAGTGACTCAAGACACAAGAAGAAAAAATTGAAATGCAAAAAATGTTTAAAAGTGACAAGTGTGTGAGGAAATCCACTGTATTGATGCCTGTATTGTCCCTTTTTAAGAATCTTTAAATACCCCTCCAAATTGTTTTATTTTGCAAGTCACCAAAAATTAAATTCGCTTTAAGTTAGATGCCCACAATGTTTTTTCAGATTTTTTATACCTTTCATTTGAGAGTTGCATTATTAACTAACTTATCAGCAGTGATGCTAATTTATTAATTCATTCACTCACTTATTCATGCACCAAATACAATTTGCCCCCTGCTCTGCATCAAGCACAAGGCAAATAAGGTCTTCCTATGGAAAACATTAATTTTCATAAGATGTGGCAAAGCCATAGCATGTTTCCATCAATGAGAGGTTGTAGTGGTGACAGGATGGGAGCTGTTTCAAAAAGGCCGACATGACATCTACATGTCAGAGACTCCACCAGGAATAAGGCCCAGAGCATTAGGGTCTCTGGAATTCCTCCCCATGGTTCCTTCAGGGAATCAAGTCCTAATGTCTACAGCATCCATCATAGGTAATAAATTAATTTCTAGCCTATTCCTTCAAATGGTATTAGTAATGGACCTCATAAGAATTAAGAATATGACCTCTTAAATTATGATCTGTGTTTCAGGGTTTAGAAGAAGAACCCCAGTTAAGAAAGAACATAGGCTTCCATAGGCCAACTGTCCATATAGGGCTTCATAACTTGATTTTAGGGATAAAGAAAGCCAGAGAAAATTGTTTGAAGTGATTATAATAGTGTTTTGATATTGGTTATTTGGTTTGTTTATTAGAAACAATTAAACTACATTGCTTTCTTATGTGGCTATTTTGCTTGTTATTTTCTGCTTCCTCCCTCTCTCAAGTCGGACCCATTCTCCATACTTCCCTGCCTTTCCTTGTGCTTCGAGGCTGACCTCCTCATGGACCACTCGCTTGCTTTCAGGAGAGTTCTGCAAATAGGAGGCATCAGTGGAGGACTGGTGCTTTGGTGGATAGAAAGGACTGGAGTGACTTCCTCCCAGCATGGGCCTGGGGTGTGGCTCTGTTAGGGGTAGTGTCTTTCCACCTCTGCACTGGCTCCTGCAGCATGAGCCTGTAATTCTTTCTGTGCTCTTTAGGCTGAGGGATGATAACAGAGCACGAGTAAAGTCTGAGTTTGTCACAGGTTCTTTCAACCCCAGCTATACTTCCTAAACTCTCCTCACTACACCTGTTTGTATTGAGTCTTCTTGACATCTGGACCCTGCTGATTTCAGTAAGAGCAGCAGAATACTGAATACTGATGCTTCTGATAATTTTGTGTCAGTTCACAGTCGAGTTTTCTTTTATGTAGGCGAAAATGTGCTTTAGTTAGCTTTGGAGAATAGACTTCCAAGTTATACCAAATTATTGTATGATTTTCCTAAACACAAATTTTGAAGAAACCAGTATTTATCATGGTTTGATATTAATTACAGAGGAAAATATTTTCACTTCCTCTTCCACATAGAAGAATTTGTATCATATTACTAATATTGATAAAAACAAAAATTTGTGTGCTACGTCTGAATATATTTACCTCAAAAGATAGAAAATAGTACTCATTTATGTATAGATATTACTACTAAAACAATAGCAAATTTGAGAAAGGCATTACACAAAAGCAGTTCCTTTTAACATATATATTTCCTCCCTGTTTATTCCAGTAAAGAAATACATTGGCCAACACAAAAAAATTAATTTCTGAGAATTATGAAAAATGCCTATTGCTAACCTTTTTCCTGTGGTTAGAGTTTCTAGTTTGAAAATTAGATAGCATAAAATCTCTCAAAGTTTGCGTTTTTTTGTCTGACTCAATTTATCCTAATAACATCATTGCAAGGCCTGGATTAAGGTTCTGTGTAGAATCTCAGAGAAGTCTGCAATTTGCTTTATGCTGTCATTTTAGTATTTCCTGTACTCATAGTGTCATTTTTTTTTCAACTTGCCTTGGATTCCTCGAGTCAGCAATGAGCTTTAACTTACAAACATTTTTTACCCATTTACATATAAAGCAACTACTATTATCACTATCAGCTAGTTGAAATAAACATCAATAATAAGTCATGATGTAGTAAAATTACAAGTGCTGTATCTCTTTAATTACTGAGTGTAAACTATATTATGTGGGATATTTGTAATCTCATTTGAAGTAGCATTTTGACCAACAGTCCAGAAACCTGTAACTGAAGCTGGGGAAAGCAGACCCCAAAACAGTATTTTTAGTAGTTCCCAAGCTGGTTAAAAGAAAATCAGATGAAAAAAAAATGACAATGACAGAATCTCAGAATTAGGAAAAAAATATGTCATAATTGTATTTTTTAGTTTTCTTTGTTAACTATCGTGGTCAAAGATGAGAAAAAGAACTTCGTAATTAAAGAACATTTATAGCCAAACTATGTAACGTATTTGTTTAAAACTGAAGCTGACTGTTCGAAAAGTTGTGGGAGGGTATACTCCAGAACAAACCTGGAGGAATGAGTAGCTTTGCTTTTGAAAAAAGAAAGAGGTATACACAGTACAACTGCGAATGGATGTAACTTTGGCTAGGGTCCAGGTGTGGATAAAGTGAGACCTCCCCACACACTCACTCAGCATGGCTGAATTGCCATAATAAATCCCAGTTAACCCTGCAGCCAGGGCCAAGCCAGCTTGAGAAAAGGGTCAGGAAAACAGGAGTGAAAGTGTTAAAGAAGTAATACTATTTAAATGGGGTTGCAGAACTCCTATTAAAAATGGCAGTACTATAAATGTTCTAGTATTGTCAGGAATGTTCTGTTGGATGACACTATGCTGTGATTTGTACACACAGCGGACCAGAGTTGATGGGTGAATGAAATGATCCATAACCCTCTCTGACACATTTAGAGCAGTTCAGCTGCACACAGAGAACAGTCCATCATTTGCACCCTTCTGTGAAAGCTGGCTTTACCAAGTGTTTCAATGAAATATGTGCAACTTCCCATTTAAATTAGTACCACATGAACCATGAAGAGCACCACAGGTATCTGTTGTAGTACCAGCCTAATGTAAAAGTGGCCTGTCTTGTAATGCTCTAACAGGAAAGACATACAACTATTCATCTGTAACATATTAAAACCAGAAGAAATAAATTACTCCATAGATGAAGAATTATTGCTGGTGAAGAAAATGTGCAAAGGTAGTCCTAAAAAGCAGCTTTTACTAAAAAATTATCGCAACAGCATTTGAATTCTTAATGCATATTAAACTGAGAACTTGCAACCATAAATCATCATTTTTAAATGGAGGAAGTCTGGTTAAAACTTTTAGCAGAGATTTGTTTCACTTCTTCACCAGTTTTAGCCTTGGCACTGATAGGAAACTGCCTCAGTCAATCACTGCTTCTATCCCAGGAGCAGTGAATCAGAGCGATTATAACAACGGCGAGTAACAAAAAGAGTAGACGTGTATTAGTTTTTTTTTTTTTTTAAATGTTTACTTCATAAGGTGACATAATCTAAGTGAGGTTAACTACAATGTATCAACAAAGCCAGATCTCTCCCTGTTATGCAAAGGAGTGCTGCTTAAGTAGCGCCATAACGAATGAATAGTTATCTTTGCTTACATATGTGTAATTTAGGTGAAAAGACTTCGGACGATAAAAACCACCCCAGCGTACGCCATATCCATTTCAAAGGATCACGAATGGTTGCCATTCAGTCAAACTACTTTCCAAATAACTTTAAATGCTCATACAATAAAAATAGTCACAAAAAACACGTATCAGGTTATGGCAATAGATAGGTCCTTTGCTAAATGTTGTACACACATGATCTTATGTAATTCTCACAACAGTGCTATAAAGTGGATGATTTTACTATCACCATTTTCCAGATAAAGAAAACAGCTGCAAAGAAGTGAGGCAACAAGTCCCAAACCAGCCAGGAGAATCCTAAAATTAGAACTTGACAGACAGCCCTGTGGGTTCCAAAGTGCATTCATGAAAATGTTCTTATTTGAGTCTCCTAACAAACTCAAGAGGTAGATTGGGCGGTTACCATCATTTCATTTTATACATGGAGAAACCTAATTTCAGACGGATGAAGTGGCCTGCCCTAGTTCAGAACAAGAAGATGACAGAGTGACAGAGTTAAGACCTGAGGTTGGAGCATCACCACAACGTGGCAGTGCCACTCCTGGGGCAAGCTTGAGGCGTACACTCAACCCTGTGCATGTTCTCACTCCATTCTCCTGCTCAGAGCAAATTCGCTCTACTTCACTTTAAAGTAACAAAGGATGTATGCAGAAATATTTTTTAAAGGGATTTAATTACGTGGCTCAGTAGATTTCAACATAGTTTCTGCAAAATAAAAAAAAATATCTGTTATATCTATAAATAATCTGTTTCTCTAGTTAAAAAAAAATTCAGGCTGTGAGTAATGCGAAAAAACCATACATAAAGAAGAATTAAGCTATAGCTTTTCTAGTAACAGGGAAAGTTGTTTCTTACCAACTATTTTAAGGCATCCTGAATTTTCGCATTTGATAAGGGCCTTCCTATACTCCAGAACTTTTTGCAGTTTTGTGGGTCATAACAGATAAAAGGTAGGTTGAGTTTTGGGTAATTTGAGAGTTCATCGAGTGGCCTTTGTAATGGCTATAAATTCAGGATGAAAAATTTTCCCAATAAGATTACCAACCAGAAAGTCACATAGTATATTCATACAACAGTGTTAAATGTTGTTTCTTTGTAGTAGATTCACATTGCTCAGGTTAAAACTGTGCTGCTAATATTAAAACTCATTGCCTATTTGCACAGTTGCTTTCTTCAAACACACCACCTGATGTAGCATTCACAGCTCTGTGGACACTTAGATATTGAGGAAATGTGATTATAAGCAGCAATTTATCAGGACTGTCACTTTTAAGCTGGATGTCACATTTTAAATAAAGTTCTGTCATGAGGTATCCAAAGAAGATTTCAAAAGTTGTAAAATTTATCTGAATGGCATCTAAATAATCAAAATAATAGAAAAGGCATCTGTAGCACTAATCATTTTCCAGAAGCTGCAAAATTAAGAGTTCCATATATTGGAGTAGAAACTGAAGAAAGTTCTACTTTTTATATAAAACTTATTCAGTCCTCTCCAATGCAAAGTCTATCTAACACAAACATAATACAATATGATACAACAAATAGTGTAGCTGATAAAATTTTGCAACTATGTTATTCCTCAATCTAATGAGGTGTATGAATGTAGGAGTCCCATGATCTATCTATAAAGTGAAGGTATTTTAGGAATGAAAAAAATAAATTGTATGTTACTATTCGTGCTTGCTTATGATTTATTTTAAACTTAAAGCCAAAGAGAAGCACATTATCTGAAAGAAAGAAAAAAAAATCAAGAAGAGGACAGTGGACCGCCACACTATATGGGAAAGTGCAGGAACGCTCAGCTGCCTCCAACAGTTTAATGAAGGGACTCTTTCCAAGCATGAGGCTGGGAACAGGAGAAACCACCAGAGATGGAGAATTACTCTGCAGCTAGGAATGGCAGTGTGATCATAAGGAATTTATGTCTGGTCTTTGTCCCTAGTTGCTGACACAGAGCTTCTAAAACTCTTGTAATTTCCTGAAAGCTAAGGATGATAGGTGCGTCTTTTGTTATTCAACATAAGACCCTTTTAATCATACTTGAGTTTATGTTAATGAGGTGACTGTTGGTGGATCCCTGGGTAGTTTCAGGATGGGGACTGGTTGCCAAAGGAACAACCAAACATGTTATTAAATAGTAGGAACTTTCAGCCCCACCCCCTGACCTCCAGGGAGGGTGAAGAGCAAGATGACGATTGGTTGTATGATAAAACCTCCACCAAAACTCCTGACAACACTGTTTGGAGAGCTTCCAGGTGAACACATCGGGGTGCTGGGAGGGTGGTGCAGTTAGGAAGGGGGTAGAAGCGCTGCACCCATCCATCCATACCTTACCCTATGCATCTCTTCCATCTGGCTGATCTGGAGTTATAGGCTTTGAAATAATAATTTCAATATTATTCAATGTTAATAATTTCAATATTACCTTTGAAACAGGTAATAATAAGTAAAGTGCCTTTCTGAGTTCTGTGAGCTGTTCCAGCAAATTACCAAAGCTGAGGGGCATGGTGTGGGAATTCCTGACTTTTTAGCCAGTTGGTCATAAGTACCAGAGGTCCAGGACTTGGAAGTGGCAAGTAGCAGGCAATCCTGTGGGACTGAGCCTTTAACCTGTGGGGTCAGTGCTAACTTCAGGTAGTCAGTGTCAGAATGGAATTGAATTGTAGGATGTCCAGCTGATATCTGGAGAGTTGGAGAGCTGGTTGGTGTGAGGAGAAAATCCCACCTTTGGTGTCAGAAGTATTACGAATAAAAACAGCTCAGAGTCAGGATTCACTATTATAGATATAAAACTTACTTAAAATCCTAATTCAGGTTTGACACAGACAGCAACCCTTCTTTTAAACAAGTTATTTAATTAACCAGAACAGTATGGCATTTCCTGCCCATGCCAGCTAATTACTTCTCCTCTATACATTACCTCATTACTCTGTTTGTATTATTAGGATAGCAATGACCAGCTTGATAGGCTGTTTTAAAAACACCTGTTTCCTCCGTTTCTAGATTGTGCATTTCTTGAAGAGGTGATCATTTCATTTCCAGAGCTAGAACTAAACCATACATGGAGTTACACTGATTTGAATATCAATCTGAGCTCAATTGTGTGAACACACGTGTGTGCATTGGAAATGCACAAAGAAGAGTGGCATTATGCATTTAAGATCTGACTCCCAGCCTTCTATCTGCGGTGAGGAAGAGGAGGGCAATTACTAAAAGTATAATACAAGTTGACAAAAGTAAAAACTCCAGTTATGTATTTATATCTAAAAGCTGTAATATGACAGTTCTACATTGATAGGTTTTGCCCTTTCTCGATTTCTTTTGCTTGGGGTCTAGACACACCCGCAGCATCCCATTTTCTTCCCAGCTCCAATTATCACCAGCCAGTTACTACAAAATAATTGTCAAATGGTCCTTAACCCTACGTTGGTTATTCATGTATTTTAGTTCCCTCCTGTTCCCTTCTCAATTACACTCCCCACACCTCATTACCTTCCTAGATCTTCTCCCAGTGAGAGCCACTGAGAGCCACGGGACTCTGCGGTTTTCATTCTCCAAGTGTCTCTCTGCTCCTCTCTTTCTCTGATTAAATTTCTTGGCAACTCTAACTGAAGACTTACATTCCGGCTAGTTTCTCTCTGATTTTCTCTCTGGATTCCCATGCCCTCTCCTACCCAGCACCTGCTGCTCTTACTTTCTCCCAAATCCCGTGTCCTGGAGTCCATTCTTCATGTGTGATTTTGCCTACTGTGTCATAAAACTGTTTCTTACAATACAGTGTTTTAAATTCTTATTCACTCATGTCTTCTCCTGTTTTCCCTTACTTCTCTACAGAACATTTCATTCTTAACCCTTTCATGTTAACTCCATCATTCTCATTGGTTAAAACACTCTTTCTGCAATGGTTGACATATGCTTGCCTAGGAATTTCTTTATTTCTTGAAGATCCTATCTTTCAGTTTGTTCAGTTCTAGTTATTTTATCCTGAATCTCTCTGGCTGTTTACTGACAACTTTCTTTGTCTCGTCGATGTCTTTTTTCCATTTGATTCTCCAGGTACCTGTTCTTCAGTCTATACATATTTCATTGACATGCATAGCAGAAGTGGAAGATTAAAATGCCATTTTTATTGGGTGTTAAATTGATCAAATCACTTCTGTCCCCAGGAATTTTTTTAGAGAATGATGCATATTTTGTTGGTTTTGGGTGACAGGCAAACAGCTGTTATAGCTGATGTTGAATCTGTGTGAGAAAGTTTTAGCACTTTTTTATCTGTGGAAGTTGAGGTCTAAAAAAGATGAGGATTTGAAAGAAAAAGGAATATCACAACCTATGTATGGGAATTTTTTAATCCCAAACCAATCACTCTGGTGATTGCTTAATTTTTAATCATCATGTTTAATATAGAGATATGTTTGTGTGTATGTGTGCATGTGTAAGATTTTTTAATAAAATCAATTATTTTTATATATTTTAAAGCTTCTGAGGCTTGTATTATCAGAGTTTGCCTTGGCAGAGGCAGTGTCAATGGTGCCGGGAGAGACTTTACTCATCCTCTGCAAACTATCCATTTTTCTGCCAATATTTGATATCCCATCTTCTGTCTTGTTTATTTTGTTTGTGGTGAATTATCATTTTGGCAATATGCCCTTGAAACAGACTTCATTGATACAAAAATGTGTCTGATCTGGCCAGCAGGAAAAAGAAAAAAAGATGTATAATTCTTCATAACAATGATTCTGGGGGGAATTCGGTAAAGGGCTTGGTTAAGATAATGAGCTAGCCTTAATTCCAAAAGCAATGCATATTCAATAGTGTTTGCAGTTTCATCTCAAATTGTTTAAAAATTAATAATGATTAAGAAAAAGCACTGCGCTCACACTCATGAAGTGATTTTTACTGAGAACCCAAATGACGCTCAGTTGAAATGGGATTCAGTGTAAGCCCATTTGGTCTGAAGAGACTATAATTCTTATATAGGAATTCCCATCTCCAGTAACGGGCAGAATTATCTGAGGAATGTACCTAATACAGTGGCATGCACTTGATGGGCACTCTACAAAATTTCATTATGGAGCATCATTTAAAGTGGTCTTTTAAAACTGGGGGTGAAGGGAAATATCCAGGGTCTTATGTACCTGAGCAAAATATTTCCAGATAGCAGAAAAAGCAGACTTTGTGTGCTTCGATAAAGAAGGCAAGTTTGTCGCAATTAGTCACATATTTTTATAATTACCATGTAGAAATTAGTAAAATCAACTATGGCACACTAATTGAACCAATGAAATGTTTAGAAATACTGGATCAACTCAAATGTTTCAGTCTAAATTCCCCCTCTGATCAATATTGATATTTCAAACAATGTAAAATTTCTTTGTTGTTTCTACTTTATTCTGTTGTATCTCTTTTTCAAAAAGAGAAAAAAATAAACACACACTGTATGAATTTTGGACGTAACTTGCAGGCTAAAAACCATATATGCTGAATTCTGTTTGCAATTTTGATAATAATTTGCTGAAAAATAATCGAAGTAAAAGGAAAATAGATTGAGTTGAATATTGATGTCTATAATGCATTTATATCTCAGCTTTTAAAATATCTATTTATAGCTAAACTCTACTATACCTATTTTTCTATGACTCTATACACGTTTTATAGATTTATATAAATTATACATATAAATTATGTGTTTCCATGCATAATTTGATACTAACCAAATTTTACACCTCAAACATAAAATTTTTCAAATCTAAATATCAGTATGCTTTTGGCTGATATTTGGATTTGAAATATTTTATAACAATTGAGTTGTTATGACTTTCAAACTATATCCTTGGGAAATGATAATTATAAAAAGTTAAAATCCTAGGATAAATCAAGTAAGTAGGAGGGTGGTTGATCCCAAGAGAATTGAATAGAAAGAGGAAACAAACTCTAGTTTAAGAATTTAAGTAAGGTGATAGTGTAAAATACACACATTTCATATTTTCAAGGGTGTTCTAATGAAAATCCTATGGAACAGGCTACATATACTTTTTGTTTTTCTTTCCAAGTTATCTCTGGAATTCAATTTACTAGCAGTCATACAAATCCAGTGAGAAGTAAGCATTTCTGCCCTGTGTTATATAATTCGAGAAACTGCTAAAAATAAGTACATAAGACAATAGTTATGTAAGATGCAATTTGGAGACCACAATTGAAATGAAGTAGAGATACACTAATCACAGATGCTTTTGCTTCTTTCTAGGAGTTCTTTAACATGGTTTTAATCAGCATATTCTCATTCATTGATGAAAGAGAATACAAGAACAAAGCCAAGAAGAAAATTTTCTTGATCTCTGATTATTATCTAATATTAGTAAGCACTCCCCTGTATGAAGCACTATATATATAAGGACACTCTGGAAATGCATTTTTAAATTTCTATTGCAAATAGTACTTAGAGGCATAACATTTGAGATTATAAACATAGGATATATTCCAAGTAAGCATTTCAGGTACATTTCATTTTCCATAAAACAAGCAATGACCTAGTATTTAATAAAAATATAATTGGTAAAAATTATGTTTTAAGAATTTTAAAACTAACCATTTTCAAATTATTTAATTATTATTTTTTTCTTTAGAATAAGGAGCTTTTTGCTTTGAGCTTCCATATTTGAATTAGTGAAATTCATTTATTCACTTGGAAAGCAGGTACTGTGCTTGGCACTGGGAATACCATAGTGAGTAAAACAGATAAGATCCAGCTTTCATGGAGCATACAATCTAAAAGGGAATATAATCAGCAAACAACTAGTTACATAATTAAAGACACTATATAAAAATTGTGATAAGGATTATATAAGAAAAGCACAATGCATGTTAAGAAGTATTAGTAGGGAAACGTGACTTCTTTGGGGGATTTTATAGGCCTTCCCTGAGGGTGTGACAATTAAGCTGAAAGCTGAATGGTTACTAAGAACTAGCAGGGAAAAGAATGAGAATAAATAGTGTCATTGGAAGCCATTATCAGAATTTTCAATTATTTTTCCTCTGTGGTTTGGAAAGTCTTTAAAGGGTTTAGCACAAGAAGAGATATTTTCAGAATTTTTTAAAGAATCATGATAATTACTGTGCAGTACATATAATAAATTGAAGGGTTGAGAATTGGACTGTCAAATGTGGTAGTCTTATCTTGACATGAGGCTGTTGAGTACAAGAAATGAGACTAGTGTAAATTGAGATGAGCTGTATGTATAAAATATATACAATATTTTAAATACTTTGTAGAAAACATGTAAAATATATAAATGTTTACCATGGTTATGTGCCATAATAAAGTGGATCTATTGAGTTAAAATGTATTAATACAATGCATTTCACTTGTTTTCCTTATTTTTTAATGTTATTATTAGAAATTTAAAATTACATGTGTGGCGTTTTCAGTTCTAAACAAAATGGCATACATGACATTTTTTCCCGCTTTATTCCATTAAGTACAACTGTAAACCCTGCAAATAATGCAAAACGCAACCAAGTAGAGTTCTGAAGGAAGAAAAGAGTAGGGGAAAGAAATGAGGGACTCCAACATTGGAAGTACAATGTAGTGGCAGGGTATTAGAGAGACCCCCATCCTTTGAAGAAGGTGACTCAAGCCCAACCTTTTCTGAACTCCAACCTAGAAACATTAAGTGGCCCCCGTAGGTTCATTTCTCTCCACAATTGAATGGAAGATCAGTGGACAAAAACAAGAAATCTAATCAGCTCTACCCAGGGGCTTTGATTGGGAGCCCTGATGGCAATGAAAGAGCAAAGGAAGAGTTTTCCTTTTCCGCTGGGCCTGAGATCCTCTTCCACCAAGAGAAATTGGGTGGGCAGAAGACAAAGGCAACCCAGGCCATGAAGCTTCTTCCTCCACTTAGAAGCACCAGGTGCCTTATCTGAGGAATCTCTGCCTGCTCAGGCAGCATCAGGAGGAACTCGTGAGAGCCTGAATAGCAACAACTACACCTAATGACAAAAATAGTATCATAAGACTCTAAAAATTAAATTTTCATCATAACCATCACTCAGAAATGTAGGCCAGTATTTGAGGGTGTAACTCAGTAGTATGACTACTTTCTAGAAGAGGAAACTTAAATTGTGCCCATAATCTCCTTAAATAATGGCCAAAATGTCCAGAATACAACTGAAGATCACCCATCATATCAAGAACTAGGAAAACCACAATATTTGGCTGAGAACTACCAGCCTCCGCTTAATTGCTGATCATGAAAATCTCTATTGGTTTCAAAGGTGCCCTTAGGTTTTAACTTCTCCCACTCTGTTTGAAATGAGGCTTCCTAGCTTACCTCTCCTGATGTGAAGCTTCCATCCTATGAGCAAGCTGGGGTCAGGGCAATCAGGGGCCCAGTATACTCATCTTTCCATGTGTGAGATTAATCCTCTGAACCTGTTAGTGCTGGCTGGGTAGGGGAAGGGAAACTTGGCCTCCTGGCTGTACTCACCAGGAATTTAGCCTCTGCAGCTTGGAACAAGAGGGGTTGAGAAAGGATACCAACATTTGGTATCAGTTAGTTGTCTACCAACCTCCTCTTAATTGCTGGTAGTTCTCAGCAATTAAGAAAAGGCTGGTAGACAATCAGCTGATACCAACACTGAGATGACTCAAATGCTGTAAACATCTAACAAGGCTTTAAAGCAGCCATTATACAAACATTTCAATGATCAATTACAAAGCTTCTTGAAACAAATAAAAAATTAGGAACTCCAGCAAAGAATAGAAAAGGTAGGTGTGGTATAAAAGAGCATACGTGGAATTCTTGCAGTAATGTAGCTATTCTGTATCTTGACTGTGGTGGCTGCATAAACCGACTGTGATAAAATCACATAGAACTAACTGACACAAAACATACAAACACATAAATGAGTACAAATAAAACGAGAAATCTGAATAAGATCCGTGGACTGTAGTGTAATGTAAATATTTTAGTTGGGATAAGGTATGATAGTTTTGCAGGATTTTACCACTAGAGAAAACTGAGTGCAGCGTACGTAGAATTGCAAATCTAGTCATTTCAAAAGAAAATATTTAGTATTATGTATGTGAAACATATTTCCATTGGTTATTGCTGGTCTATAACAGCCAACAGACTGGTGAACTACTTAAGCAGTGGCCTGGGTGAGACATGATGATGGAATGAATCAGAGAAATGAGATCGGGAGAGAAAAGACAAATTGAAGGCTGACACAAGTCAATGCTAAAAGAGAATCTCTGAACAAAGCTGCAACATTGTACTGCATGGGGGTCTTCAAATGAAAGGGTCTTCAAATGAAAAAATTAAATGAGTATAGAAACTCCTATTTCTACTCCTATTTCCTATCTGGCATATAATACATGCTGAATGGTTCATTTCTGAATGAAATGAATTAAAAATGAAATAATCCAAATTTATAGAGACAGCTTAGGAATGTAATCATTTGGAAGAAACATTCAGATGTTATTACAGAAAAGCTCTTCAAACGTAATTGTTTGGGAGAATTCTCAGCAATACATGCTGATTGTCGAGACAACACAGTGCGGAAACCAGAAACATCATGTCCCCATTTGAGGGAATAATATTTGTGTGTATGTGTCTCTCTGTGTGTAATTTGTATTTAAATTGACAAAACTGCAAGAGTTTATTATTTATGCAGTATCTTTTTGTACAAAGTTACTAATGGAACAATGCCACATTTTTAGACATTGGTATGTGAACCGTAAAAATGGAAGAAAAACTACTATCTTCTCTCCTGAATATCACTTTTTGCTTGCATCATCCCTGGTTAAGAAAGAGCAGTGTAGGTTGGGCGCGGTGCTCACGCCTGTAATCACAGCACTTTGGGAGACCGAAGCTGGCGGATCACGAGGTCAAGAGATCAAGACCATCTGGAGAACATGGTGAAACCCCATCTCTACTAAAAATACAAAAATTAGCCAGGCCTGGTGGCATGTGCCTGTAGTCCCAGCTACTCGGGAGGCTGAGAAGGGAGAATCCCTTGAACCTGGGAGGCGGAGGCTGCAGTGAGCAGAGATCGCACCACTGCCCTCCAGCCTGGCAACAGAGTGAGACTCTGTCTCAAAAAAAAAAAAAAAAAAAAAGAGTAGTGTAACAATTCCACTTCTGGATTAGCATTGTAAGGAGACTGTGGACGCGTTACACCAGAAAACAGACATAATAGGAAGAAAGTATTTTTTAGAAAATCTCCGAAAATTGTTCTAAAAACAAACAGCAGACTTTTAAAAAACTTATCTGAGAAAATGTACTAAATTTCTGCAAGAAAAACAAGAGTCTGTGGCACGTGAGCAATGTTTGCCTCACTCTAACCTCTCCCTCCCAGGTCACATTCATAAAAGTTCAACTTTAGGAAGTTTTACCCAAGGTGAGATTACCTGTCCCATTAATTTCCAATCAGGGGATACAGTATATCACCAGGAGGGTAGCCACCAGCATGTCTCAGCTCCTCTTACGCCAAGTTGCAGAGGCTAAATTCCTGGAGAGTACAGCCATCTGGCCATCACGAACAGGTCAGAGGATTAATCTCACACATGGAAGGATGAGCATACTGGACCCCTGATTGCCCTGACCCCAGCTTACTTATAGGATGGAAGTTTCCCATCAGGAGAGGCAAGCTAAGAAGCCTCACTTCAAACAGAGTGAAGAAGTTAAAACCTAAGGGCACCTTTGAAAACAATAGAGATTTTCATGGTCAGCAATTAAGAGGAGGCTGGTAGTTCTACGAGGGCAAGAAGTTAAACTGTAGGCTAGGTAGCTTACCAGAGACTCCAAAGAACAGAGACACCTAAGTAGAGGCTTCCTGGGAACACAACAAACATGCAAGACTTGCCTCAAACACTGTCATTACCAGAATTTACTTAGATCAGACTACAGAGCAATTTATACCTCAGGACAGTTGTGAAAATAATAGAACAATTAGCCATCAATGTAGCATAACGTCTTAGTGTAAATACCAAATAAGGCAGAGAGCTTAACAGAGATATCAGGGAAAGAGACAGTCAAAAAGAGCCTTGCTAAAATTGCTATAATCCCAGGGTGACTGTGTATGTGCCCAAGGCTGTACCCTCTGAGGAGTGACATCAGAAGCTTCACACTGTGAGGAAAATAGACTTCACTACAATAGTCTAGCCAAGTCAGTAAACAAATTAAGAAGCAAACAGAAAAAAAAAAAAAGAAAGAAAAAAGAAAAGAAATGTTCTAGAGAGGAAGTGAAAAAACATTATGCAGATTTACTAAAATATTACTTAAAATGTCTAGTTTACAACAAAAATAAATAAGGGAGATGCAAATAGACAGAAAACTTTGACCCACACACAGGAAGAGGAGCAAGCAACAGATGTTGACTTTAGAGGATCCAAGTGTTTGATTTAAAAGTAAAAGACTTCAAGTCAACCAATATAACTAGAGTCAAATAACTGAAGGAATGCCTGTTTAAAGAAATAAATAAAGCAACGATGCAGTGCCGTGAAATAGAGAATATCATAAGAAGGTAGGAACTGTAAAATGGACCAAATGGGATATCTTAATAGAAAAGTACAGTAAACAGAATTAACATTGACGAGAGGCTAAACAGTATACTTGAACTGGTAGAGCAAAGACTTAACAATAGAAATTATACAATTTGAAGAACAGATATAAAAATAAACAAAAATGAACAATGTGTCAGAGAAACGTGGCATGCCATTTAGCACAGAAACGTATGTGTAATAGGAGGACTAAAAGCAAAGGAGAAAGAGAAAGGAAAAGAAATAATACTCAAAGAAATAACAGTTAAAAACAACAACATGCAATCCAAAAAGCTCAACAAACTCTATATGGGATAAACATAAAGAGATCCACACACAAAAACATAGTAGCAAAAGCAAAGGATATTCTGAAAGCAGCAAGAGAAAAACAAATGACGGTATGGAAAAACCCCAATAAGACCAACAAGTGATTACTCATCAGAAACAATGGAAGCCAGAAAGTGGCAGAATGGAATATTCAACAACCTGAAACAAACAAACCCACAATTATCCGCCATGGATCTTATATCTAGCAAAATTGTCTTCCAAAAATGAAGAAGAACTAAAGGCATTGTCAGATTAATAATGATGATAATAATAATAAAAACAAAGAGAACCCATTGCTAGCAAATTCACATTACAGGAAAAACTTCAAGAAAGCTGTTCAGGCTGAAAGCAGGTAACTCAGAGAGTAATTCAAATCCATGAAAAAACAAAGACACAAATAAAGGTAATTATCCAATTATAAAAGATAGTATAAATGTATATTTATTTTTCTTTTTCTCCTAGCTGATTTTGAAAACAACTATATACAAAATATGTATTAAATTTTCTGTTGGAACCACAACATTTAGAAATGTAATATGTACTTATTGCACAAAGGAAGTGCACAGGAGCAAAGCTTATTTGGAATAGGAAAATGACATTATACAGGAACACAAATGCACAAGAACAAATGAGGAGAATCTGACATGGTAACTAAGATTAATATATAAAACTCTATGAATATATATATACCTTCTTTCTTACCTCAGCTTCTTAGAGGGACATAAAATTATGTAAACCCATAATTATAACAATGTATTGTTTGTTGTTGAGTTTGTAACATATATAATACATATATATATAATATGACTGTATAGAAATAACATGTATCATTGCAATAAATTAGTATAAATCCGAAGTAGGTTCAGATAAAGGAACCAGTAAAAATTAACTAAAACATATATAATAAAATTATGAAAGAATTTAAACGTTATACTAGAATATATTATTTTAATAAAGGATAATAGAGGGGAAAATGCACGTGAAGTCTATAAAAAGCAAAATGTCAGACATAAATACAAATTTATCAATAATAAGAATAAGGCTGGGTGTGGTGGCTCACGCCTGTAATCCCAGCACTTTGGGAGGCCGAGGCGGGCGGATCACGAGGTCAGGAGATCGAGACCATCCTGGTTAACACAGTGAAACCCCGTCTCTACTAAAAATACAAAGAATTAGCTGGGCGTGGTGGCGGCGCCTGTAGTCCCAGCTACTCGGGAGGCTGAGGCAGGAGAATGGCGTGAACCTGGGAGGCGGAGCTTACAGTGAGCTGAGCTCACACCACTGCACTCCAGCCTGGGCGATAGAGCAAGACTTTCTCTCAAAAAAAAAAAAAAAATAATAATAATAATAATAAGAAGAAGAAGAAGAAGAAGAAATGTGAATGGATTAAACGATGTAATCAAAGGTAGTTTTTCAGACTGTATAGAAGACAAAATCCAATTGTATCCTATTTATAGGAGATAAAATTTAGATTCAAAGATAGAAATAGAACCAATGGAGGAAAAAGTCATGTTAATTACATGTTTTAGTTTCCTGAGACCGTTGTAACAAATTACCACAAACACAAGTTTATTTGCTCACATTTCTGGAGGTCACATGTCTGTAATACATTTTACTGAGTCAAAATTAAGATGTCATCAAGGCTGCACTCCAGTGGAAGTACTAGAAGAGAAGATATTCTTTGTGTGTTCCAGCTTCTGGTGGCTGGCAGAACTCTTTGACTTGTGACTACATTACTTCCATCCCTGCTTTTGGATCACACTGACTCCTTCTTTTCTGTGAGTCACATATTTTTCTGCAGGCTGGGCCTGGTGGCTCATTCCTGTAATCTCAGCAGTTTGTTGGCCGAGGTGGGTGGATCACTTGAGGTCAGGAGTTCGAGACCAGCCTGATAAACATGGTGAAACCTCATTTCTACTAAAAATACAAAACTTAGCTGGGTATGATGGTGTGCACCTGTAGTCCCAGCTACTCGGGAGGCTGAGGCAGGAGAATCACTTGAACCTGGGAAGTGGAAGTTGCAGTAAGCAGAGATTGTGCCACAGCAGTCCAGCTTGGGTAACAGAACCAGACTCCATCTTTCTCTCTCTCTCTCTCTCTCTCTCTCTCTCCATATGTATGTGTGTGTGTGTGTGTGTGTGTATATATATATTTTTTTTTCTGCCTCTCTCTTATAGGGAAAATTGTGATTGGATTTAGGATCTACCCAGATAATCCAGAATAATCTCCCTAAATTAATGTTATTAAATTAGCCACCTTTATAAAGACAGTTTTTCCTCATAGGGTAACATTGACAGGTTCCAAGGATTAGGATTTATTATATTTGGGTGGCTATTTGTCAGCTTGCTATGGTCATTTCTGTGGATTCACATCCCTCCCACATGCAAAAATGCATTCATCCTATCTCAAAGTTCCTGTAAGTCTCAACTCATTCATCATGAACTAAATTCCAAAACCTCATTTCAAAATTATCAGGCTAAAAGTCTCAGATTTCATCATCCAGTTTATTTGAATCAAGTATGAGTAAAATACTGAGTATTATCCAATATGGAACAAAAAATCCTCTCCGCTCCACTTGAAGACCTGCAAAACTAAATAATTCATTTGTTTCTGAAATACACTTGTGGGATGGACACCATATAGTAATTATAGGCGTTCTCATTCCAAAAGAAAAAAAAAAAGCTATGTGGAAGAAATGACTATTCACAAATGATTTAAAAATATATATTCAGAAAGGTAAACTCAATTGGTTTCAGTAACTGGAATGATCCTCTAGCCTGAAGATCCATCCTCTGGGTCTGTACTGCTGCCATCTCTGCACATGGTCTTGGTCTCTTCCTCTTCACCTACAGCTCTGTCCTCTGGCACCAACTGCCATTGAATAATTATTTCTGTCTGTCTTTCTAGTATTTTCTCTTTTTTTATGGGATAGCAGTTGAGTAGTTTTATAAACCTGGTCCTGGATCTAGAATTTTGGGAATCTAAGAGCTTTCCTTCACTTCCACTCCATTTTTGTCCCCTTTCAGTCCAAGTTTACAGTATATTTGCTGATATATCATTGTTAAAAACTTTGTGGGTCTTCTATATTTGTAATGAACATTTAAAACACTGAAACCCACAAAAGTGTCCGCAACAGATTTTTCCTCAATAATCTCATCTTTATTCCTGGCTTCATCTAAGATGGTTGAGTGAATCCATGAGTCACATGCATAACCTCCTTTACACTAGAAAAGGTTGTCCAACCTCACTTTAGGCCTTTTCCCCAGAGAACCCTGTCTTAACAGCGAATCTCCTAATAACACATTTAAAAAAAATCTGGATAGACTAACAATTTCCAAAATTACTAAATATTCCTTTTTGATTAACATTTCTTTCCTCACTTTTCTCTTTTATCTCACATTTTACTATAAGCAGCAAGAAGAAACCAGTCCACATGTTTGACACAGTACTTGAAATATCTCAGCTAAATATTCAAGTTTATTATCATCAAGTTCTGCTTTTTGCAAAACTGTAGGATAGAATTGAACTGCTTCCGCCACTATATAAAAAGGATTGTTTTCCTTGTAGTTTCCAATAACATGTTTCTTATTGCCTTCTAACTCCTACCCAGAAGTGTCTTTACTATTCATATTTCTACCAACATCCTGTTCATAACAGTATGTACATAACATTATTTTCTAAGACAATATATGCTTGATCTTACATGCTTCTCACTTTTTCTTCTGAGATCTCATCGGAAGTGACTTTCACGCTCATATTTTTAACAACAATCTGTTTAATGCCATCTATTTTTTTCTATCATGTGCCTCAGAATTTTTTCAGTCTCGACACATTAACTAATTTCAAAGCCACTTCCATATTTTCAGCTATTTGCTATAGTTGGATTTCACTACTCAGTACCAAAATGTGAATTAGTTTCCTGATACTTCCATGATAAATTACCACAAACTTGTTGACTTAAAATGACACACATTGATTATTGATTATTCCCTTAGTTCTGTAGACTGTATGTCTGAGATTAATTTCACTGAGCCAAAATTAAAGTATCAGCAGGACACTTCCAGTGGATGCTGTATGGGCGTAAGTTTTTTGTCACTTTGGTTTCTTGTGGCTGCAGACCTTCCTTCACTTGTAGTCACATCATTCCTATCCCTGCCAATGTGCTCATATTGCCTTCTCCTCTCCTGTATGTATCAACCTCACCTTTGCCTCTCTTTTAAGGATACCTGTGATTGCATTTAGGTCACACCTGGAAAATCCAGGCTACTATCTTCCATATCAAAATTCTTAGTTTAATCATATTTGCAAAGACCTTTTTATATATGAGATAACATGTACAAGTCTCAGGAATTTTGTGTGGCCAATATTCAGTAAAATGTTTCATGCTAATATCTGTTAAACCACAAGTAAGCAAGAGTTGCTATACTAATATCAACAAAATACATTTTAAAACAAATCTGTTACTAGAAATGAAGAGGTCTCAATTTCTAATGATAAAAGGGTCAATGCATCAAAAAGATGTAATAATTATAAACATATATGCACCTCACAACACAGCTGCAAATTGCATAAACCAAAATCTAACAGATTTGAAGGAGCACATAGATAATCAATAATGAAAAGTAAAACTTTTAATATTCTATGTTTAATAATTTATAGAATAATCAGACAAAATATGACAAGGAAATAAAATACTTTAGAACTCTAATTCAACATGACCAAACAGACACCTATAGACCATTCCATCCAACAGTAACAGAATACGCATTCTTCCCAAGTTCACATGAAACATTCTCAAGGATAGACTATCTGATAGTCCATAAACTAACCCTCAATAAGCTGAAAAGAATTGAAATCATACAAAGTATTCTTTCCAACCACAAAGGAGAAAACAATGAAAATAAATGTGAAAAATTTACAAATAAGTAGAAATTAAACAACACACTTCTAAATAATAAAGGGGTCAAATAATAAATTAAAAATATATTAGAAAAATGCTTTAAAGTAAATGAAAATGAAGACACAACATGCCAAAACTATGTGATTCATCTGAAACAATGCTTAGAGGGAAATTTATATTTGTAAATGTGTACATTGTAAAAGAAAAAAGATATCAAATCAGTTACCTGATTTTTCTCTTCATGGCCTTGAAAAAGAAGAGCAAAGTAAATTCAAAGCAAGAAGTTATAAAACTAGAGAAGAAATTAACAAACTGAAGAACAGAAAGCAACACATGAAATCAACAAATCTAAAAGTTGGTTCCTTGAAAAGATCAACAAAACTGATAAAAATTTAGCTAGAATTGGAATGTCTAAGAAAGAGACAGAGAGAGAGAAACAGAGGGAATTGAAATTAGCTAAATAAAAATAAAAGAGAGAACATTACTACTGCTGATCTTACAGAAATATATATAATTATAACAGAATAATATGAAAAATTATGTGTTGCATACACCATTACTTAATTAAAGATTAAGTAAAAGAGATACATTTTTAGAAGGACACAAACTACTCAAACTGATTCAGGAATAAATAAAAAATCTAAATACATTTGTAAAAAATATAAAGATTGAATTAGAAATTAGCTCCAGGCCCAGATGGCTTCACCAGTGAATTCTACCAAACATTTAAAGATGAATTAATATTAATGTACTGCTCTTCTAAAAAATAGAAGAGAATCATTCTCAACTGATTTGATGAGGCTATTATTACCCTTATACCAAAATCAGACAAACACATCACAAGAAAAAATTACAAACATTTTATCTATATAGAAAGTAAAAGTACAAGGATTTTATGAATATAAATACAGAAATCCTCCACAAATTATAAGCAAGCAGAATCCAGAAACACATAAAAAGTATTGTATGCTCCATCTGTACGGGATTTTTCTCAGAAATGAAAAATTCATTTAACATTCAAAAATCAATTGTTTTGAGGAATTAATTATGTTAGGTCAGGGACAAATAATCTAGAGGTCTAAAATAGGTAGAATATAAGTTCTATGTCAAAAAATTTTATCTCTTGTGTGTATTGTTGTACTTACGGCTTCTAGAACAAAGCCTGGCACATAATTGGCTAAAATATTTGTGGAATCAACAAAGAAATGACAAGGACTGTGCTAAATACTGAAAACATTTAATCCTGTAAAGGATTGTATCAGGTAAATATTATTACACCTATGTTACTACAAGAAACCAAGGCACTAGCCAACTAATTAACCATTTATACCTGTGATATTGTAAGGAGAAATTAATGGGCCGTAGTTTGTAGAACCAAAACTTTGGTAGGAGTGCAATTAACCAGTAAGGATGACCCTCTTTAGGTACTCAGCAGTAATTTAGTTAAGTTCCATTGGGTTGCGAAAGTGTATTGATAGGGTAAAGTATTTTATCAGTATTATTATTTTACCAGAACTGCAAAGTCATCGATAATAATGAAAAGTAACAGTTTCCAAATGGAACTGAAATCACCCAGTTTTTGTCCAATAATCATGACAGACGTTATGGGAAAACACTTTTTTCTCCCACTATCCATAGCAGATTTCTCTTCTTCCTGGATCTTTCTGAATGTTCATTTTTAAAAATATATATTTTGGGTTAGAAATATAATTTTGGGTTTCCTCTTGAAGAGATATGATTCTAGATTATAAAAATAGGCCAAAAATAATTGATTATTTCAATATGTTCAAGATGTGCCGAGATCATGGACATTAGCCATCAGTAGTACACTCACATACATTCATTCACCAACAAAGAATGAAAATAAGAATCAACTGCTGGAAACTAACAATAAGGTAGCTGCTCTGCTTGGCATTGTGGATATAAATGGTGTACAAGGTATTTTCGAGAACATTAAGGAGCTCACACACAGTGGCAGTGTGAGGAGCAGGGAGAGTCAGAAAGACATCTAAGTTCCTAGCTATACTAAATTGTGAAGAATTATTTGGCTCCTTCCTGCGACAAGTATTCTTATTGTACTAATTCCATGGCAAGTGGTCCCATTGAAAAGTATACTTTTCCTACTTTTTTTCCCCCCTTTCCACAAAATGGGTAAGAGTTTAGATAATGTAGCCTCTTGAATTTGAAAACAGGCCAAATTTTTTTTTTTAAAGCAGCACCTCATAAATAAAGAGGCACATCTTTTCATCTGCAACCTATAGATTTTAGCCAAAAATTACCTTGAATGAAAATATTTTATCTCATGTTTTCTCTCGAATCTCTCTTTGATGACTTTTTCAGCAGTAAAGCTCTTGACTGGTCCTCAAATAATGAGAAATTACATAATTAATGTGGGTAATATTCACCTGGAATTAAGGGGCAAAAACTAATCCCCAAGAATTTAGGGAAGCCTACTTCGTTATAATTAAGAAAAATATCACCAGAGGTCAGGAGTTCAAGATAAGTCTCAGCAACATGGAGAAACCCCATCTCTACTAAAAATACAAAAATTAGCCAGGTGTGGTGGTGGGTGGGCACCTGTAGTCCCAGCTACTAGGGAAGCTGAGGCACGAAAATTGCTTGAACCTCGGAGACAGAGGTTGCAGTGAGCCAAAATAGTGCCACTGCAGTAAAGCCTGGGTAACAGAGAGAGACCCTGTCCCCCCCCAAAAAAATATATATGTATGTGTGTGTATATATATATATATGTATATATGTAGAATCACAGAATGTATTAAGGACAGCAAATCTTAAAAAAAACTAAACATTTAACATTTAAATAAATTTTAAACTACATTTTTAATGGAAAAATAAAAACACGTTTAATATTATACAGTTATTAATACATATAAAAGCCATGTATGGTGACTTGCACCTGTAATCCCAGCTACTCAAGAAACTGAGGTAGGAGGATCTCTTGAGCCCTAAAGTCAGCTACGATTGTGCCACTGAATTCTAGCCTGGGTGACAGTATGAGACCTTTTCTCTAAAAACAAAGAAATAAACAAAACAATTATCTATATGTATATTAATAATTTTATTAATTTTTCTCTATGTGTAGTCAAATTGTAAACCACCACCATGAAGCTATGTATGCTGTCTATTCATCTACTATTTAAGAGTGGCAAACTGATATCCATTTTATGTTATTTGGCAAATACAAAATGAAATATATCAAAGCAATATATTTTCCCTCAAAGTCTTTTCTAATTCAATAATAAGAGCAATATTGTAAAAATATTCATTAAACACATGTAGGTTATTGACCACTATTGCTGAAAAAAAGCTGAAGGCCAGTCAGCCTTAAAAGACAAATATATCTTAATGATTGTCATGCCTGGATTAATGGCATTTATTTACCGATATTTTCTGCTCAAAAACAGAGACAATGCAATGATTTTCAACATACGCATCAGAAAATAAAGGCATCATCTATCTAATGGTCATACAATTATTTTATAATTGTTAAATTATTCCCAAATGTTCATTTAGATATATTTTAAATTATATCTTATTAACACTGAGAAATTTAGTGACTCTTTTTCTGTAAAATTAATTAAATTGACATGAGAGATTAACATTAATGTATTTTGGAATATTTTTCAGAGAGAGCATTTTATTTTTACTTTATGGGGTAGATAATGTCAAGTATTTGCACACGTTTTAAGATTTTTCAAGGAAAATAAAAAATAAGTGATATTACTATAATTGAGATTAAGAAGTATAGTAATATGCCTTCCTAGTTGAAATGGAAATAGTGCTGAAAATTTAATTGGGATCAATTACACTGTGGAATGGAGGATGCCTGACTCTTCCCATAGATGTCATTATACCTCCCATAGGCTTAGTCACCGCGTTTATTACAAAGACCTCAACATAATGCCATGCCAACTCTTATGGACCCTGACAACACATAATGCAATGTGCATTCTCACTTTATTCCATTTGCACAAATAAATTCCCACAAACAGAATTTAGGAAGAGATACAAACAAACAGCACATGTTACACCTAAACAATGACCCATGTTTTCCTTCCATTATAAGTAACAATATTTGTTTGTAATGCCTCTGCTGTCTGACTCCGCCTGAGGTGATTCACATTCATTGTATCATGTTAATACTTCACATATTGGAGGTAGATGTTATTAAGTTCATTGTATTGGCAACACCTTTTCATACGGTTTAAGTAAGATGTCCAAAGCCACACAGCTAGTAAATGCCAGAGCTAAGGTTTAAATCTTGCACTTTTTCACTCCAAGACCTTTGGTCTGTAAACACTTTTCCTCCCTGGTTTTTGCCATGAAATATGGATTCGTGTTTACGTAGATTTAGCGGTATAAATAAACTCATCAAAAGATGCCACATGTGTAATATGGGCACACGTTATTTCACCTCACTGCTTTAGTTCCTTCTGTAGGGGCATTGAGAACAACTCAGGAGACTGCCAGGATAAAGTGTGTTGACTGCTCTCAGGACAGCATATGACATAAAAGCTTTCTATAGATATTGGCGATGCTTCTTCCTCCCATCTCCACTGTTTGCCCTCTGTCACCCTTCTGCCCACACACACAGCAGCCTAGACTGCGGCTTCTTGAATTAGCCCTCCAAGACTTACAGCCTTTACTTCTGACTCCACTTCTTAATAGCTGTGTGACATTTTAAAGGGAACTTAGCCTCCCTCTGCCTCAATTTCACATCTGTAAAACGGACAGATTAGTAGTGCCTACTTCATAGAGATTGAGTAGATTAAGTTAGATACATCGCACTCACTGTTTAGAATAGTGTTTGGCATTTAGGAAGCACGCTGAACTCCTGTCCTTTATTCACTTTGGGCTATCAAAATGAGATAGTTTTCTGTTTCTTTAGTTAGTGATAGTGCATTTAAAAACACAAAAATCGAATCTGAGTTCTCTTCAGAGAATTAGAAAGATGCACAGAAAGGTAAAATGCAGAAGATGCATTTTACCATTTTTTTAACCAGCAAATAGCATCAATAACATGCTTATTATTATTCTTATTAATAATACTCAGCACTGTAATTCATGCCATCCTCTGGGTCAAAATTGTTCCCTCTGCTGAGAGTTCAGTTCTATAGACCATCTTTCGATTTGTCCATGTTTTTCAAGTTTCTCAAAGGAAGACTGATGGCCTGATGACCTAAGCATATTTGTTCCCCAATGAAAACACTTCCTTAGCTCTGACCCTGTTCTAAACAAGAAACACTGTTAGTTTGCATTATCTTATCTCCACCAACCAATCAGGGGCAAAAGCATCTGTAGGTGGCTTTTATGTCTCCTTTTAAAAATAGCAGTTTCTTTAAGTAGGCAAGGTAAGGAGTCAAAGGCATTCAACACTAAGTGTCTAAAAGACCTACTTCTTCAGAGGGCACCATGAAACAATTTCTTATAGGATGCATAGAGTGGAAAGTATCCCATTCATTCTTGAGCTGAGAAGAACCAATGGAGATATTGCCAAGATATTTTGTTTACTTACAATAATTGCTTTGTGAAGTTATTTCTGCAAGTAGGGAGTCATATGTATTTTTCCACCTCACCTTGCTTTCCATGGCTAGTTGGAAGTAACTGAAGTTTGTGGCAAACTTCTTAGATATGTTCCTAGTTAGATAGTTATTTCTGGAAGGATTTGCAAAATTATCCTTTGTTTCTGTGTCTGTTAAATTATAGTTTTTACTAAACATTACCTAATGGTAATCCTCTACAGTCTATCAGCTTGTAATACTCTTTCATGAGCTAACACCTTATTAAACCAGTGTCTTGATTCAGAACGGGGTGTAATTCAAAACAACTGCTATTCCCCAGCCAAATAAAATTTCTAATATTACCAAACAAAAATCAGGAAATCCAAACTGGCTAATTAAAGCTGTTTTTTTTTTTTTTTTGGTTTCATGCATTTTTATTTTAATGAGGCTCTACAAAATTGGTCTTGCGTCTTTTTACCAGAGACCTAAATACCTCATATACAAATATTTTTGGCCTAAGACATATATTAATAACTTAGATATTGTACATATTATCTCATGTTCTCATGCAAACACATTTATGCATACACATGTGTGTATAACTGACCAATATTTTTGAGGTTACAAAATACACAATGTTAAAGCAACATGTTAATTCGTTATTATTAATGGTTTGGGTCTTGCAAATCAAATTAATCTAGAGAGTAGACATTGTCATGGCAGTCTTCATTCAATAATTCCATGTTTCCTTTGTGTAATACTCAATTTGCCCAGCCAAAAGATTGCATATAATAGGTTTAGAATAAATATCTGGTGAATAAATTAATGAATTCTGGGATGGAAATTTATTGTAGATTTGTGTTATGCAAAGTGACAGATTCTCTTGAAAATTCTGTAAGGTGGTTGTGTCCTATGATGCAAATGAATCTGAATCGTAAGAAATTATGAAAAATCATAAGACAAATAAAACAGATCATGGAAAATGCCATAAGAGAGCCTGACAGAGGAAAAGGAAATTGTAGAACAGAGAGAAATTAATTGTGGCTCAGGGAATTTTGAATGACCATTAGTAAAATTGGGAAACTTTAGTGAACACAAAAAGATGCAATATAAAAAGCCTGTATTTGCACTTATTAAACGCAAATAGGAAAAAATAGGTAATGAAATTTAAGATTCTACAAAGTATTTATATGATAAGAAAGTAGTTTTCCTATTTAAAAGCTACTACTGGCATTTTCCAGAGTTTTAAATTTTATATCACTATATGAATATGAACTTCTCATGTACACTTTTATTCTACTACAATTTTTTCTCTTTCTTTTCTTCATTTTTATTACTTGCTTCTATCTCCCTTACATATGTCTCTTCCATTTTCACCAGTACATCCGCAACTACTCCAAGAAACACATGTCACAATCTAATAGGAATTTACCCATATTTTTATGCTTATATGTTTTATAATTCATGCATATGTATAGACACATATAAATATTATAAAATAATCCTATTTTATATATACTTTGCTATTTTGCTTTTCACACTAAATAATTGATTTATGCCCAATTATTTCTTTTGAAATCTCAGTAACATTTTATTTTATGCTGTTGATATACTGCAAGTTACTGCATAAACAATGCTGCCATCGATGACCATATGTATATAAGGTTTTGACCTCAAGGAATTTTGTTGCTATAATATAGAGGCTCTCAGCACTTAGTTTTGCTTTCAAAAATATTCTAAAACCTCTGTTTTCACTATTAATGTTTATGCTCCCCAAGCTCTTGACAGCATCAAGTATGTGATTTTGTTGTTGTTGTTGTTCTGATGTGGAGTAAAATGATGTC
Source organism: Macaca nemestrina (assembly GCF_043159975.1). Lineage (NCBI taxonomy): Eukaryota > Metazoa > Chordata > Mammalia > Primates > Cercopithecidae > Macaca > Macaca nemestrina. The sequence goes on along the minus strand of NC_092137.1, from coordinate 115,027,216 downwards.
TCATTGTTTCATTACTTTGACGTTCCATGCCTACTAATATTCTCCTGTTTAAATGGACTCTCTCTCTCTTCCTATCACAGAATATTCTTCTGTGCATATATATATATAATTTTTCTGTGTGTGTGTGTGTGTGTATGTGTATGTGTATATATACAGAGAGAGAGAGTCCATTTTTCTGTTGGGTTTTGGGTTATTTTTGTTTTTCTTGCCATTTTAAAAAGGTTGAATATTATAGACATTCGCCTTTTATTATTTCTGTTAGTCTGTTTTTTGTTGTTGTGTTTTTGTTTTTTTGTGTTTTTTTTTAACCTATCGCTTATCTCTTTTAACTGAATTTTGACAGGGAAATGTTTTATATGAGTAGCTTGGGGTTTTCAGATTCAGTTAGAAGGTTCTTTTCACTCACCTATGTCCTTGATTATTCTGTTAGGGTTTCTTACGACGGTTTCACTTTTTATTTTTCTTGTGTATGAGGCTTTAGTTAACCTAGAATTTATTTTCTATAATGCAATACATGAGTGTAGTTTTATTTTATTCTCAGTTGATGCCCAAACACCCCAGCTTTATTTATTACATAATTCTGATCCACATTTAGTCACCCTCCCCTTACTTTTACTTGCTTAGAAGGTTAAGTGGTCCAGGTTTTGTGACTATCGGTCTGGATGTCAGACAGAGTTATAACCCAATGCCTTTTCTTTCCAGCTGTGGAACATGGAATCAGTTGCTTATCCTTCTCTAACTTTTTATTTCCTCATAATTGGAATGGGCCCAGTGATACTTCTCAATGTTGTGAAAATTAGATTGGGTAACATGGGAAACGTCAGCACACAGCCTCATACATAATAAGTGCTCAGTATGTGCCAACTGTAATCATTTACTGTTTGTCATTATTAAAGTCACCTGGTTATGCTAAATCATTACTACTAAGCAGCTGGGATGCTGAACCAAATGAAATGAACCATTTAATTTAAATATATAATGAGTGGTGACCTATGATGCACTGTGGAATTGTGTCTATTAGATTTAGAGAAAAGAATTCTCTTTTGCAGAATGCCCAGATTCACCACAATAAAAAGCCAAACCACATCACAATCATTGGTTTTCCTAGCCATGTTGGTTTAGAAATTGGCTAATCTTCTGGCCCCAGCAGTCTAAGGCAATCCCAACGTTCCTAATGTTATCTCAATGTTTCTAAGGGTATCCCATTGTTCTAGAAACACTATTCTTAAATCTATCCAAATAGCTCTGATATTATATGCATTATTCCTAAGTCTATCCTAACATTGTAGGTATATATACTTTGTCTTAGTAGTAACTGTAAGTACGGTTTTTTAAATTCTCCAAGATACATTTATTAGCTGTTAATATTAAACAAGAAAAGCTGATAACATATACAAAAACACTACAAAATATTGCCCCAACTGAAATTCAACTGCTAGCTAGATTTTCAGTTAGCCTTCTATAAATATGCTTCCAAAAGTTACAATATCCTTGGGATATAATAGCTATGCATGTGATTCTGGTTGCTTATATTCAGTGAGACAGAGGGTCATGATATGACCTTTTTTGTAAAACATCCATTCTCCTTTTCTTACCAGACTAGCCCAGATGTAATTTCATTAGAAAGAAAGAAAGAAAAAAATAAAAAAATAAAAAATAAAATAAACCTCATGTTAGGGTTTCCTTTTTGGATTATACGCTCATTCATTAACATCTTCCTTCAATGATGACTAAGACATAATTTTAGTTAGAGGACAGTTAAGGCTTTGAGATTATAGATAGCCAAGCCAAAGGGCAAGCCAAACCAAAGGGCCCAAAGGATAGCAATAAGCTAAAATCTGAGGTTAAGATTTCCACAGGCCAGGCATGGTGGCTCACGCCTGTAATCCCAGCACTTTGGGAGGCCAAAGTGGGCGGATCACGAGGTCAGGAGATCAAGACCATCCTGGCTAACACAGTGAAACCCCGTCTCCACTAAAAATACAAAAAAAGATTAGCCAGGCGTGGTGGCAGGTGCCTGTAGTCCCAGCTACTCGGGAGGCTGAGGCAGGAGAATGGTGTGAACTCTGGAGGTGGAGCTTGCAGTGAGCCGAGATCACACCACTGCACTTCAGCCTGGGCAACAGAGTGAGACTCTATCTCAAAAAAAAAAAAAAAAAAAAAGGAAAGAAAGAAAGAAAAAAAAAAGATTTCCACAGAGGCCAGAAAGAAAGAAAGAAAAAAAAAAGATTTCCACAGAGGCCAGAACCTGCATGTGGAGAAGACAAAGCCTGTAACACTCTCTCAGGATGTTTGATATCTGTTTGCTATTCACCCCCACAGACTGGCAGCTTTTCAGAGTCTACTATAACACTAAGAGCTCTGTTTATGCTCTTTGTGCAAAATGTAGTTGATTTCTGGACCCTAACAGACTCCCTGCTTGGGAATGGAAATGTAGGTTTTCTCTGGATACTTCTATTTGTGGATATTTCCATTTATGTGCTTGAGTAACAATTGCATCCCATGTGGGGTGTGGCTCTGGTGAAATGTCACTGGTGGAGTGGTCCAAGGACAGCATGAAGTAACCACATAGTGAGCGCAGAAGGTGACAGAAATCAACCAGCTGCTTAGCATGCTGGGAAAATCCTGCCTTTACCTTGGGACCCACCCACAAAGGTCCTCTCTATGCTGCTACCTAAAAGAACATATGCTGAAGTCTTAAGGTTTTTCATATCAAGTATAATTTTTATTGTGTGCAATATGGCAAGTTGAAGATTTAATAGCTTGAACCAAAGGATACTGATGAAGTAATAATGATTAACTGTTCAAATCAATGAAATTTATAGTTGAAACTATAATATGATACACAATGAACATATTTTTATATTATAAAAACTAGACTGTTTGCATTCCCAAATTTGCTAAACACGTTTTTTGCCTTTCTTTTTTTTTTTTTTTTTTTTTGAGACAGAGTCTCGCTCTGTCGCCCAGGCTGGAGTGCAGTGGCCGGATCTCAGCTCACTGCAAGCTCCGCCTCCCGGGTTTACGCCATTCTCCTGCCTTTCTTAATGAGTCCTCTAGGTGGCATTTGAGATAAGGCCTTCCATGAAGGTAATTTACTTTGGAAAATGATCCTAGAGAACAGATCTGGGAGGCTTGGGAGAGTAAAACATAGAAGGAACAAAAGCCAATAGAAACATATGGTTTTAAGATATTCATTGTGGGAAGCAGTATGACGATTCCTCAAAGAGCTAAAAGCAGAACTGCCATTCGACCCAGCAATCCCATTACTGGGTATACGCCCAGAGGAATAGAAATCATTCCACCACAAAGACACATGCATGTGAATGTTCATGGCAGCACAATTCACAATAGCAAAGACGTGGAATGAACCAATCAGTGACGCAGATTGGATAAAGAAAATGTGGTACATATACACCACGGACTACTATGCAGCCATAAAAAGAATGAGATCATGTCTTCTGCAGGAACATGGATGGAGCTGGAGACTATTATCCTTAGCAAGCTAACACAGGAATAGAAAACCAAATACCTCATATTCTCACTTATAAGTGGGAGCTAAATGATGAGAACTCATGAACACATAGAAGGGAAAAACAGATGCTGGGGTCTATTTGCAGGTTGAGGATGGGAGGAAGGAGAGGAGCAGAAAAGATAACTATTGGGTCCTTGGCTTAATACCTGGGTGATAAAATAATCTGTACAACAAACCCCCATGACACAATTTCACTGATGTAACAAACCTTCCTATATACTCCTGCACCTAACGTAAAAGTTCAAAAAAATTTTCACCACTTTGGGAAATGAGGGCTCAGCCCCACCAAAACCCTCTGATACGTATAGTATGAACACGGAATTATTAGTCAGAGAGGCTGAAGGGGGACGCACCTATCAGCTCAAGGGTTGCTCCATGAGACAATAATTCATTTAGACCTCCAGTCTTGAGTGTTCGCCTGGGGTCAGGACAGCCAAAAATTAGAGAGTGACAAATGTGCAGTGACGCTGGTTACACATATATGAAACTGGTTACAATAGTAAGGGCTAAAGTCACAAGCCAAGTGGTGGGGGCTGGGGCATAAGAGGTGTTGCCTACATTACCACGACTTTGGAAGTTTTTACACCAACTGTATCTAAGATGAGCTTTGAAAATATAGTTACCTTATGGCTGCCCGCAACCTTGTCCTTGCATTATGCTGCATGAAATATCCTTTTTTCAGAAAAGCAAACTGGATTGTAAATGATACAACCTCAGCAATTATTTTCCTCAGAGCCGGGAATCATGAAAAGCATCAAATCTTGTGACCCGAACTTAGGCTTAACGTTATGAAACAGGAAAGGAGATTTCTGAGACTAGAAGGAATCCTCTCTCAAGAGAACATTTGAAATAGGCGCTACCCATGAGATGCCACAGGCCTTTAAAAGAAACACTTGTCCTTGCCTCTCATCCTCAGTCCCTGATGTAGAGGTGAAGGGGTCTGAGTAATGGAAGATCATCAGGTGGGTTACAAATCTTGGCTCTTCACTTCTCATCTAAATTATGAATTATCAATTTCTGGCAGCAACTTTCAATCCCTTGTCATCTGACAGTGACCAGTCAGTCATGAAATAAAGTTAAAAAGTCAGATACACTCTGATGTTTCAGAAGAGCAGGAATAATTAGCTGTTCAAAAACACAAAACGGGGAATTCTATCTAGAAAAACATTAAATTTTTTGTCATGGTTAATGCCGTATACTGTAAATCAACACTCATCATATTCTATTGATGCATTAGAAAGTGTCCAAAGTATTGAGAGCTGCAAAGCAGTCTCATCAAAGAAAACAGCAAGAATTCTACTACAAATTAAAGAATTATGGAAGTCTTCTAATGCTCATCATAGTGGACTTTATTCCTTGATTTTATTGTTCTCTGTCCTCTAATAGCCTTAAAATTATCCAACTAGTTCCTTGAAAACTAATTTCCATCAAAAAGAATAATAAAATTATCAATAGTCTTAAACACATGTTTGAAATCAAAATTCTGGAAATCTCACTCTTTTAAGTATTATCTTCAAGATATTCTAATACTTTGCATTTTGAAAGCTGCAACAGCTTTTGCTAGATGTTTCCTAGAAAGAAAAGATGTAAAATACACACAATGAAGTAGGAATGTAATCTACAATTTTGTATTAGATATTTGAGCCTCTTAAAGTAATGTAGTATGCTTTTAGTTATAAGGGATCAATAAGTATTACTCCTGTTTTTACCATTTTCACATGCCTTTATAGGCAATAACAATTATGGGTTTCCTCACATGATCATATTTAAATATAAGCAACTTACTGTTTGGGGAATCATGTGTATTATTAAGCTGAAACAAATGCTCTCATTGAACTTAATGAAATCTACAGTCTCAAGTGCCTGGGAAATCATTACAAATAAGGTGAACTCAAATAAACCAAAGCACAATTATTAGGTTTAATTCCTAAAATAAAATTAGTCCATCTAAAAGTAATAAGCGTGGTAACTCTGACATAACAACTTCTTCACCAAACAACTCTTCCTTTGTACTTTAATAAAGGTAGCTTTTTATTCCTTTTTGTGCAGCCTTCCTATTGCCTTACTGTTACTTGAAACCCTCAACATACGACCTTAACTTCGTGAACTGCCACCTGCATTACAATGTATGACTGATCTGTTTTCTGATGAATCTAAAGTTCCTTTGACTCAGGCTTTGGAAGAGGATGTGGAATGATGAAGAAATTGATTTAGAAAGAGTACATATTAGGACAAGTCTACTTTGTACTTGGAAAGGGTTGCTCGTAAACATCTGTGAACAAATTTGTGCAAATGGAACACCCACTTCTGAGTGAAAACTACTGCATGAAATTCTTTTTCTCACTGCAAGTGCTTACAGATCTAAGGCATCAAATTCCTTTACAGTTAAATTTTGTGGAATTCATTTTTCAAATGGAATTTGTATTTTCTTCAATGACTCACTCTGATTTTAAAGCTTCTGCAGATTTATAGTTCAAGATGGTGAAATGCATCTGCATCTATACCCTTCCTTCCAAAATCCTATGGAAAGGATAGAAAATTGCATACACACATAAATGTGTGTGTGTGTGTGTGTAGACATGTGTCTGCCTGTGTGTGTACAGCTATATCTATACTATACATATGCACACGCACCAAGGACATATATACACTGCCATAAATACCTATACTATAATATTCTGCTATATGCTATAACATAGAACTACTCAAAAAAGAAATCTTTTAGCGAAATGGAAAGTCTAAAGAATTTCTAAAAAAGCAAATACATTCAGATTTGTCAAAAGCACACTGCTGTGAAATCTGTTGTTCAAAGCTCTAATGGTAGGACTATTCTTTCTAAGTGGATGTTGATATGGTTTGACTGTGTCCACACCCAAATCTCATCTTGAATTATGACTCCCACAATTCCCCCGTGAGGGACCCAGTGGGAGGTAATGGAATCATGGGGGGGGGTGGATATTACTTGTGCTGTTCTCATGATAGTGAATTAGTCTCACAAGATCTAATGGTTTCAAAAAGAGGAATTCCCCTGCACAAGGTCTCTTTCTCTCTGTCACTCTGTGCCTGCCACCATCCATGTAAGACGTGACTTCCTCCTCTTTTCCTTCCTCCATAATTGTGAGGCCTCCCTAGCCATCTGGAACCTCTTTTTCTTCCCAGTCTCAGGTATGTCTTTATCAGCAGCGTGAAAGGAGACTAATTCAGAGGCCCAGAGACGAATCAATCCCACAGCCAAAAATTAAAAAAGGAAAGTCATCAGCACAGTTATGGGGCCTCTCTCTTCCTTTGCTTGTCAACTATGACTTTTATACACATGACAAAATCCAGAGAGGCACATTGAAACACAAGTAAGGGATCAATGAGAAGTCTACTGATATGAGAGACTCAAAAAAATAAATAAATAAAGTAAGGGAGGGAGGGAAACTCAGGATTCCCCCATATGTATGCACGGAATGGGGTGGAGGAAAGAAAAATAAGGCAAGGGTAGAGGCACGACTCCATGCAGGAGTGAAATTTAGGAGAGGAAGTACATCTGCAAATGCATTTCTTAATTTGGCAACTTGGGACTTCCTAGCTGGCTACCCTGTCCCACTGCCATGATGCACTACCCTAAACAGTACCCACACCTAATCTTGCATTTTAAGAAAGGCTTCTGAGGGAAACAGACTTACACAACTGCAAAGAAAACCCAGCTCGGTAACTAAAATAATCAACCTAATTCTGAGTCATGAGGAAAAAGAGAAAAATGCAGAGTAAATACAAATAATTAAGGAACCAGGAAAGAACAAGAAAAAAGTAAAATAAATATTCTCAGAAATTCAAGATTATTATGCAAGGAGATACAGCTTTTGGAAACAAAAGATTATAAAACATAAATATTTTGGCAGTTAAAAAGTATCATCGAAATCTTCTGTTAAAGAATGAATATTTCAGTCCTGCAAAAATTCATATGTGGAGATCCTAACTGCCAATGTGATGGTATTAGGAGGTGGAGCCTTTGGGAGATTAGTAGGTCATGAGAGTAGAGCCCCTGATGATAGGATCAATGCCCTTACACAAGGACCCTGGAGAGCTATGTCACTTTTTCTGTCATGTGAGAGTACAGCAAGAAGAATCAGGAAGGTTTTTCTTCCTGGTTCTCACCTGACACCCAATCTGTCAGCACCATGACTGTGGACTTCCCAGGCTCCTGAACTATGAGAAATACATGTTTGTTGCTAAGCCACCTAGTTTATGATATTTTTGTTGTAGCAGCCTGAATGAACTAATACAAAAGTTGGTACTGAGACGAGGGGCTACTGCTGTAACAAATACTTTGTAAACATGTGAAACTGGCTTTGGAGTTAAGTAGAGGCTGGAAGGTTGTTGAGGTGCATGCTAGAAATGTGGACATTAACATTAATTCTGGTGAGGGCTCAGAAAGAAAAGAAGAGAGTTAGAATGTAAGCCTTAATCTTCTTGGGAAATACCTAAGTACTACTAAAGAGGATTTGGTAAAAACACGAACAGCAAAGTCCATTGTAATGAGTTCTCCAAAGGAAATGAAGAATATGTTATTGAAAACCAGAGGAAAGCCAATTCTTGATATAAATCGACAAAGAGCTTCACTGAATTGTGTTCCTGTCTTAGTGTTTTGTGGAAGCTGGAATTTGTCAGCTACCAAATTCAATGTTTAGCTAAAAGAATGTCTAAGTGAAGTGTTGAAGATATGGCTTGGCTCCTCCTGAGTGCTTACAGTAAAACAAATGAAGAAATGACTTAAAGATGAAATTCTTTAGCAAAAAGGAAGCAGAACTTAATGATTTGGAAAATTCCCAGCCTATCTATCTATATTGCAAAAATTGAGAAAAATAAGGGTGTGGCTAACCAATCATCTAATAAGATTAGTATGGATCTTCCATCTCAACAGAAGCCAGATGTTATTTTTCAAGACAATGTAAGCATGACCCCAAAGATGATTCAGTGATTGACAGGGCTTCCCCCTCCCATCACAAGCCCAGAAAGCACGGGCTCAGAGCACATAGATGCCATCACCTAGGTTACTAAGAACAGTGTTGCTCAGTCTCAGGACTGGAAACCAATTCAGGAGAGACTTGGGTGCAGAGCTTGAGCCTAGCAGAGCTGCAGGGGCCTCGCAGAGAACATTACTGGTTGGGGCCCCATTAGAGAGCTACTATGGGACTTTCTCATCAAGCCATGGGAGTGATGTTGCCATCCAATGGTCATGGAAGAAAGAGCATCCAGCCAAAAGAAATAATTCTTGAGCCTTAAGGTTTAATGTTGTTTGTCCTGTTAGGTGTTGAACTTACTTGGAAGCCATTACTCCTTTACTATTTCTTATTTTTCCCTTTTGGAAGGGGAATATCTACCGTATGCCTGTTCCACCATTGTGTTTTGAAAGCTTAAAACTTGTTTGGTTTCACAGGTTCATAGTTAGAGAAGAATTTGCTTCAGGATAAATCATATTCTACATCTCACCCATGTCTGCTTTAGATGATATGTAGATGAAACCTTGGACTTAGACTTTACAGTTGATGCTAAAACAACTGAAGATTTTGGGGGACTGCTAGGGTGAAACTAGTGTATTTTGGATGTGACAAGGATATAAATTGTGAATAACTAGAAATGAAATGTTATGGATTAAATACGTATGTCCCCCCAAAATTCATATGTCGAAGCTCTAGCCCCCAAAGGGATGGTATTAGGAGGTGGGGCATTTGGGAGGTGATTAGGTCATGAGGGTGGAGCTTCATGAATAAGATTAGTGCCATTGTCAAAGGAACCCAGAGAGCTCTCTGTCTGTTTTTCCAACATGTGAGATCACAACAAAAAGATGGCTGTTTATGAACAAGGAAGCAAAGCGAGCCCTCGTGAGACAGCAGATCTTCCAGTGCCTTGATTTCAAGCTTCCCAGCCTCCAGAACTGTGAGAAATAAATCTTTGTTGTTTAAACCGCCAAGTTGATGGTATTTTTGTTAAAGCAGCCTGAACAGACAAAGGCATTTTTCTTACAGAAGAATTGCAAATAATTTACCTAGATACTTTCCTCTCCAGAAAGTAGAACTGGATTTCTACACACTTTCTCTTTGTTCAGGAGCTATGCTTACTGACTCTCTTCAAAAGACTAGGTTAGAATAAAAAAGCAGTATCTTTAGACAAACTTAGCAAACAGTTACCTCAGTCAACTGTTAAAGTGACATCAGTGATATCACATGGATATAATGTGATAAAAAAGCTACTTCACCTGCGTTGAATTCATCCCTAAAGTTTATAATCTCAATCAAATCAAAAGAAAAGCATCAGACAAACCTAGATTGTTGGACCTTCTGCAAGATACCTGGCCAGTACTCTTCAATATTATTTTGCTGTTGTTGGAAAATAAAGACTGAAGAAAACCTGTCACAAACTAGAGGGGACTTGGGAAGCATAACACTGAAACGCAATATTGTGTCCTGGATTTGATTCTAAAACAAAAGTAAAATTCAGAATTTACTTAATATTAATGTACCAATAATGAGTTTCTTAGTTTTGACAAATACACATGGTAATGTAGTTGTCAACAATGAGGGAAAATTGGGTGAAAAGTACACAGGAACTTTCCTTATTACTTTCAACTTTTCTTTAAATCTAAAATTATTCCATAATTTAAAAGCTTATTAAAACTGTGGTTGCCAAATAAAACTTAGTAAATGTTGCTACAGTAGAAAAGACACAAAATAGCTGAGATCTGAAATATTTATTGTGCATTTATTAGGAAATCTAAAAAGAAAAAAATGAATCAATGAGTATGAGAAAATAGTATAAGTAAAAGGAAGGGACCAATTTTAGAATAAAAGTCACAACAGAAACAAAGGAATAAAAAGATAAACACACAATCATTGGTTGCTGGCATACCTGCACTCAAGAATAGAGTAAAAATTCTCCTGAATAGAAACAACTACAGCAATATTATCTAAGAAAAGAATGAAAATAAAACCAATACTAGACATATGATGATCTACAATGAAGACAATAGAGTAATGCTTCAATAATTTTAACTTTTGAATTCTATACCCAACCAAACTCTCAATTATACATGAGGAAAAAATAGACAAATTTGTAGACACTTAGGGTGCACCAAATTTAAAAACCATGGAAACTTTGTGAAAGAATTGCTGAAATATGTACCAGTAAAACTGAAAACAGAAGCCAAGAGAGAATAATATTTTTTTCTAGAATATAATTACATTTTCAAAGATTTTAAGGAAAAATAGAGCCAAAAAAGAAATGAAGAGATAATCCATATAACCTTGACATGTGGAAAATTCTGATTTCAGCGGCACAGACTTGGTTATAGTTAACAAAAGAGAGTAGAATTACGTGTTCTCGCCCCAAAAAAAGATGAGATGTGATACATATGTTGATTAGCTTAATTTAGCCATTTCACAATGTGTACATATATCAAAACATCATGTGTACCATAAATATATATAATTTTTGTCAATTAACAAATAGAAAATAATAATAATTATCATACAAAGTAAAATAAATAAATAAAAGTTAACTTAAAAAGTGAACCATTAAAATAGCTGTTTCTGGGAAGAGAGAATCAAGTGGAACAATGATTTCGTTTTTATTCTCACACTTTTCTATGCTTTCCCACCATTTTATTATTGGATTTCTTAGTTTTAAATTAATAACCTTTAAAAGGACTTTCTAAACTAACCTGAGAAACACTTAAAACACAGGACCCAAACATTGAATCATATGAAGGAAATATATTGTGATATTGGTATGTCTTTATTTTTCTTCTGTTCTTGCATTTTTTCATTAACTTAGGAGTTATGGAGAATGTAACATGGTCAGTAATATTAAATACAAATTTTTTTATTAATGGAATAAAACAATTTCAAATACATTACAACTAATATGTCCTAACCTGGCTCCACAGTCTGTCTCCAGACCTTCTCCTCATACTTAATTTCTTGCTTCTCCTTAAAATAGACAGGGAATCATTCACCCATTCATTTGATTAGCATGGACTATTGCAGGGTTAAAGTTTACAATGAACTTACAATCTAGAAGAAAAATAGACATGCAGAAACACCAATTACATAATAATATAGATGTGCTTTAATAACAGTGAAAAAGTATTATGTGAAGAGAGTGCACGCCTAAGTTCCTGTGTGGTCAGGAAAAGCTCTGTAGAGGACACATGCTTGTGCTCAACTTAAAGCATAAGGAGGAATTCAGCAGTACATTTTAGAGTTGGAATTGCTCAGGCTGAGTGAGAGGTAGCACTGCCCACCTCATCTAGCCAGTAAGTAACAGAATTAGGGTTTGAATCTACTTCATGACCTCAACCACCGTGCCTCACCGTCTGTGACCATCTGCCAGTTGTATAGTCATACATTTAGAAACAAAGCCAGAGAGATCATAATAATTAGAGTCAGGCACAACTACATTTTTTTCAATACTATTCAATAGGTAATAATGATGATGGCATTACTAAGAAACCGGCAGACACTCGAATCTTCATTTACAAAATTGGATGAGATAATGAGGAGCACTGTGACCTCATCACAAGCTTTCGCCAACAAGCCCACTTTAGTCTACTGATCAAACCAGGCAAACACCATGCCGCAAAGCTGAATCTGTTCCAGTACTTAAATCTGCTATTCATTTTAATGATGGTCACATGTAAGTCACCTGCTCCATTTCTGAAACTATGTCATGGGGACATGGTCTCAATGTCACCTTATTTTGCTTCTAGAGGTAAATTGAACAAACCCCAGCATTAGCCCATAGCTGCTAAATAGAAGCCTATATAATAATACAGCTGCATCTTTGGGACCAGCACAATACTCCTTAATCACTTTACTCATTACCGCTTTAGCAAAACACTCAAGGCAAAATAGACAGCAAAAGGTGGATCTATTTTCAGTAATTGGCATTGTGTAAACATGTGCAGCCAGTCAGTCCTTGAGCTATGACACTTCAATATCAGATGTACACACTTGAATTAGGTGGAAGTCATGTCCAATATAAAAATATTTACATGCCTATTTTTACTTATTTTATAAAATTATGCAACCAAAGTCATCTGCTTTCTCAAATCTAATATTTCAAGAATCAATTTTAAATATGATTTAAAGACTAAGAGATCCTTCATAATAAGAGAAAATCATTCATACGTTCATAAATTAATATATATATATATAAGTAACTGTATTTGTCTGTTTATGTATATATGAATGTCTACCGAATGACAGGCATTATATTACACAAATCATAGGTTGATGAATTATACAGTGCCCTTGGGTAGCTCTCCAATCAGTAAGGGGGAGAAAGAAGTAAATAGATAACTGCAGAATGTCAGGCAGGACCTGACCCTAAGGGACTTGGAGCTTGGCTTTAGGAAGAAGAGCCTCCAGCACAGAAGTACAGCTTTAACAATATCCATCATGGGCCAGTGCAACTCAGTATTTACACCTCGCCTTCTCCCAGCAGACCCCAGGGTCTCACTCCTGCTTTGATTGATGGGGTTTTTGTTTGCTTCTGTCCTTTCCCTGGCTTTGGTTCTTGATTTAAGTGTGTCTCTGGCCTTGTGGATCCACGGCATTGTCTCCTTGTTCACAGCTTGTCTCCTTGCTCCAAGTCTCTCAGCCAATTACGAATGATCACATTGTAATTGACATCTGGCTGGGCCTTATTGTGAATGGAGCGGGTAGAGAGCAGGAATCTGATTCAGGGGTTTATTAGGAAAGACAGGATTTGGTCCATATTAGATGAGAGCGTAGTGTGCCTGTGTGTGTGTGTGTGTGTGTGTGTGTGTGTGTGTGTGTGTGTGTGTGTGTATTTTGGGAGGCATAGAAACTTAGAATAAGGAAAATTGAGTTTCAGAATATGGATACATTTTTAATTTTGGACATTTTCTTGGTTATGATGATACAAAATAACTTGAAGAAGTAGACAATGTTAAAAGAAAGACATATTATATGTAAGTGAATATGTGGATACCTGGATGCATGTAAGCATACATTTCTAGTCTCCACAAATACCAGCTTATCTAAAACAAGTGAAAAAACAATTATAAATAGTTACCTTATCAATGTTTAAATGAGGTTCATTATTCTCAGAATCACTGAAATTCACCTAGGTAGGGCGATGTTTTTCTGCCCGTGTTTACAGTAGTCCCAACTTGGATTCCTAATGCATGACATTCCCCTTTACTGGGGTTCCATCATTCACTCAGTGCATATTTTTGAACACTTTCTGTGTTGAGCATATAAAAAGAAATAAAAAATAAGCAAATAAACATGAACTACATCAAGTGGCAATATGAGCTATGAAGGCAAGAAAAACAGAGAGCTTGATGGGGATGCGGGTTGCATTTCTGTTACATTGGTCAGAGAAATTCTCTCTGATAAGGTGGCCTATGGAATACAAGCCACATGAGGTCAAGGAGGATGCTAGGTGGGTGTCTATAGAACAAGGAGCATAATGACCCTGAGATGGAAGCACTCAAATGTGGTAAGGAGGCTGGAGCACAGCGAGCAACAATAGCGCAGAGGGTGGGGAGAGAGAGAGCAGAGGAAAAACTTGAGCTGGGGGAGGGAGTCCCATGTGTGGAAAAGGGCTGCAGGCAGAAGGAGTCAAAAGAGCTCCTTTCTTAGGAAAAAATGCATTGAGGAAATGAGTTATAGGCTGAAAAACCAAGAGTGCATAAGAATGAATGGACCAGAATGGGGACAAGCAGAAAAGGACTGTGCTGAAGATTCCCATTCCACAGGCAATTCCCGGGCTGAGCTTGGCTACTGACTAGCCCTGTGACCTTGAAAAGTAGAACCCTCCTAGAACTCAGTTTATGCATTGATAAAATGGGTACAATAACAATAACTCAGCGTGTTTTTGCAAGGAGGGGATGAATGTATACACGTTAGCCTGTCTTATCAACATTCTCACAGGACTTTGGGCCATAAGCTCAAGGCAGACCTTGCATGTCCCATGAAGTAGGAGAGAAGAGCCACCTCTGACACATTTAAGAGTATTTTTCTATAAAGAGGAGAAAAAAATGGAAGTGGGGGGATACAGGGAGATAATGAGGTTAAGAAAGGTGGCCCTTGTGTTTGCTTGTTTGTGGGAGATGGGATATATGATGGCATATTGGTGTCCAGTGTGGAAAGACCTAGTGAATAGGGGACATTCTATGTTAGAGGAGAGGTAGGAAATGACTGTAGCCCAAAGGCTTGAGTAGGTGAGAGGTGCGGCTCTGAGGCATGTGCCAGGGAAACAACCTGTATTTGATGAGTGGGTGGCAGGAGCATGTGGAAGGACTGTTCTGGGTCTCTTTGGCTACCAGCATTGATTTCTCTTTACCTAGCAAAACAACCAAAACCCAATTTTCAAAGGATCTTTCCTTTTCTGTTTCCTAGGATCCTGAGGGCAGAGGGAGTCCCTATCTAAATGACTGTCATCTCTATCCTATCTATATAGAATCTGATGACACTTTCTCCTATCCAAGGTCCCATGTTTCATTTACCCTCCTTTAGTAACGGATACACCAACCAGTCTCCATCCTTGACAGCAAGTCTTGAGACTTATAGCCATGTTGGGCTTGAATGATAATCTGTAGTACTTTGGGAATCAGGCAGCATCTCAGCAATGTTTCCTTTTAGGCAAGTGCTTCTCAAAGTATGGCCCTCAGAGTGGCAGCAGAAGCACTGGATAGATACCTTCGTAGAATGACAAATTCTCGGGTCCCATCGCAGAGCTGCTGAATCAGCAACCCTGGATATGGAAAACAGCACTTTGTGTTTTTTAAAACACAGGTGACTCAGAGTCACATTTTGGGGTAAGAAATGCTGTTTTGGGCTGGTGGAGAGACAAAAGAATTCATCAAAGGACAATAAATAAAACCCATATTTTTTTCAGGTAACCGACATCTCCCCCGCAACCCCCAAACACTAATTCGGAAAATATACACACCATATATAGAGTCACAATAGAAAATTTAGAAACTGAGAAAATTAGAAGAAGTGTTAAAGGTCAGTCAGGGACCCGTCACTCAAATACATCCAGCTTTAATCTTTTGTTCTTTTATTTCTAAAGACAACAATGTGTTCTTTGCTGTTATCGGGCTTGCAGCTGAGGCTGGCTACTTTCACTGGTGAACTGAGGGCACTTACCATATTGGAATTAGCTTGAAGCTTCGGGAACAATTCATATTTTTGTTTAGCAAAATGCACTTTGCTTACAGCTTGCTTTTCCTGGAGATGTGTATCTCTCTGTGGCCAGACAGATGCTATTTCCCTGTTTTCTATGGGCATCCACAAATTATTTATGCAGTCAATAAACATCTTGTAAGTAACTACTCATTTGGGCTGAATTGATGTTTGTGCTAACTAGAAAAGAATGTTGGTTCTGGCACTTTGTTACCTTTGCACCTTATAAATAGAAGGGATTTAGTAAAGAAGCATGGATGTTAGGGACTCCCTGAAGCTTTTTGCAAGAGAGGTATGAAGGGGAGGGAACCCAGAGCCAGGGACTAATTAGCACATTGACTGCCAATTCAGGCACTCTTGGGCCTGACTAGGAGGTGGGAGGTGGGGTGGGTGGAGACTTGCAAATGTGTCTATCATATTAGCCTTCTCACTCATTTATTAATTCTTGCCAGTGCATTTCTTCCTTTCTATTCTTCCATCTCTCAGCAGTACCTGCTTCTACCCTTCTCTGTTCTCTTTTCCTCTTTCTTCTAATTTATCTTTCTGCATCCCTACTCTTCCATAACTATTTCATCTATTTAACATAGAAAACACAATAAATATCTCTACATCATTTCTGCACCATCTTTCTTCTTTGCCTTACCAAAAAAAGAAAAAGTCTATTTTGCATTCACATCTTCGTTTTCTTTTACCTCCTTGTAGGCAAAGACTGCATGCTTTTAGATTAACTTGTGTAAAGGATTTTCTTAAAAATCCTTTAGAATGTTCACAACAGAAGACAGTCAGTTTTCTTTTACAGTAGTGATTTTTATCAAGTAAGATTTATGAAAGACCAACACAGAACTGACACACACAAAAAAGTATTTTGAAAAAATTTGCATCTCTGAATCTAAATATGCTTACATCTGCTCACCTGTGGTAGATACAAGGCAGGAAAGCAAACAGAGCAAAAGGATGTTATGTAAGGGAAAGACCACATTTGTTAACACACGCTTTGCTGTAGTATCCCATAACAGGTAAATGCATATGCATGTTTTAAATCCTGTTAATTACTTAATGTGAACTGAATGAAATAGGTTTTTATCTTAGTTGTGTTTTCATTCACCTTTTCCGTGATTTTAGGGGCTTACTTGTAATCCTTACCTTTTCATGAAATGGCATTTTACATCCAGTAGTTTAATAGTATTATGTTTTTCAGTCTAAATTTTGTCTGCTTTTAAGAAATAAATATTTATATCTGTTAAATACAGAATCAACAATTATTTTTCTAGTAAATTCTAAGAAAGGATACTACATTGGGTGAGTAAAATAATTTCATCAGTTGGGCACTTTTTTGCTGCTTTTATATTCTCATTCCCCCTCTGCTAAGATGAAGTGCCCTAAAATTAAATACAGTCATGTTAATCTGGTATCAATAAAGTTATACAGGCATTAGCAGAAAATTATATTAATTCATTGTGTCACATGAATGCTTTTAGGCATTCTTTGCAGCCCAGGCAGTCAATGCAGCAGGTGGTCTGCCTTGTTCGTTTGCTTTGTTATCACCTTGCTCTCTGGTCCCAGATCAGGCTAATCAAGGTCAAATGCACTGATGTCCTAGTTCTGGCTTTCATTTATTTACCAAGGATAGAGCAGAGAATGGCTGAGTGAAACGGCTATGACCAATCTTCTGTACATACTTCAATTGTTCTCAATCTGTGGTCCTATCAAAGGTATACTTTATCCTGGTAGTGCATTGTATTTATCATAATCTTTTACCAATAAAATGATCAAAACTTGGTGCTAACGTATTTTGTTCAGTGCTGCAGAGTTGGTCATACTAATGTAATAATATGTAATAATATTCTTGTCACACATCTGCATGCCCCAAATAGCATGTATCTGTATGTGCCCGTGTGTGTGTGTGTGAGTGTGTGTGTGTGTGTGTGTGTGTGTGGAGGGAAAGATACAACACTGGATACTTGAACCAATTCATAAGGAATTCAATGGTCTAGCAGTAAATTGGGACACTCAGGGGAGCAATTTGGAAGAAGTACTTAAGATTAAACACTTAGTACTTAACACAACTGTTTTACTGACTAACAGATCATTACCTAGTGGTTGACAAAGTATTTTCACAGCTATACCTGTCAGTCAATTCTACCAGCTCACTTTTTAATTAGCAAATCTTGAAACCACAACCAATTAGGGGTGGAATGGCAAGCAAATGGTACATTCCATTTTGTTCTCTTTATTGTCTTTAAACTCTTCTACAATACCTATTTTCTAAGATAATGATGATGAAATAAAAGAATAAGCAACTTTTTTGTTTAGAAAATTAATTCATAACTTACTTTATCACTAGTAAATATAGAAATACATTATGTATGTGTGTGTTTGTGTGTGTGAATGTGTATAACCATGCCATTTATTCTTGATATCAAAATAGAATTTTTTTCCATGGTAAAGAAAGGTTAAAGTATCGGTAAGATTTAAGAGATTGATGTTATGATTAACTAAACAACATAGCCACAAAGGGGTCTTGTTATTTCCTCTTCTGAAATAATAATACTATTGTAAATGTGCTTTTAAATTTTTTAACATTTCCCTTAGTACTCTGTAACTAGGTGACTACTCAATAAGTACATACATAAAATGTGAGTAAAATTTCTACTTTATGCTTATCTTAAAGTTGAAAAAGCAGAGAAGTCAAGAATTGCTGCAAATTTGAAATTCTCCTTTCTGGGAATATCATCTACTGTTTATTAGATGGATCTCTGGTAGGGACTGAGATCCTGAACTGATTTCTCTAAACTCTCGGTTCAAGGAATCATTAGCTGAATGGTCAAAGATGAATGAGAAAATGCAATGTTTGCCTCAGAATGAGCAGATCTGATTGTCACTGCATGCATAAATCTCAGCCACCTAAATTTATTTATAAATTTGAGGACTCCCTTAGAAACACTGTCCAAATCTCAGCTAGATATGTGGCATGATCTTGCACTATGTCCGGGAGGGTATAATGACAAAATGTGGGTTAGAGGCAAGTCTAGTTTTATAACTTTGTAGCTAATTAAATACCTGTACCAAAACTATGATAAAAATTCTATTTCAATTAGGAACTAAGGAGGCCTTACCACTTGACTCTGTGCTGTTGAATATGTTTTATCAATGATTTCTCTAGAGATGAAAATGCATGCTTATCTAATAAAATTTGGGAATGATAGAAAGGACCAACCATTATGCAGAAAGACACATTTTTAAAAACTTATTTAAAGATCCAGCATGATTAATTTTTAAATTTTAAAAATGCAAAGTCGTAAAATTAGGTGAGAAACATGATATGTACTAATAGAGGGCAGGAAGTGTCTTCTCTGATAAGAACTTGTGAAAACATTACCCAGAGTCTTCAGGACTTCTGTGTAGCTCCCGTAGCTACCTCTGGAGTATTCTTACACAAGTCTCAGACATGCAGCAGCCAGTAGCATGGATTTGGCCTCTCCAGAAGAAATTTCTCTCTGGAATAAGAAATGAGAAGAGAGAGAAAATCAAATTACAGAGATGTTGAGAAGAACAGGGAATGTTAAAGGTGCTTCTATCAGGAGGCATCTATTGTTGTAGTGAGATAAGACTGTAATTAATCTAACAACCAATTTAATCAAATCAAGTTGTATTTAATATTTTAAAAGTCAACTGTTCTATTTATTTTATACCAAGAAAGTAAAACAAAAATGGGATGTAATGATACAGAAGCATCGTCTCTGAAATTTGCTTTTCAAATATTGAGATGGCTTCTTTCAACTCTTTGTTTACTGCCATTGGTTATTTATTTATTATGATTCCATAAAATAAATGTGGATAGATTTGTAATATAGGTGAGAAAATATGCAGAGAGAACGCTCTATTCTCATCATATCAGCCAAATCCAAGTTTTTTTTTCCCACAATCTAATTCGGTTTGATGGTGGGATTTCTATTTACCCCATTTGTTTCCTACTCTCACGGGCAGGATCCCAAATTTTATTTGGTCCACAATGTAACTAGGTTAGATGATGGGAGGATGAAGGATATTATCACAGAGCTGACATGAATATCTTTGCATTCCTGTTTCTGAAGAATTAATCCATAATTGTTTTAAAGTATAAAAATAATTACATTGTGATTAAAGCATCTATTGATGAAACAGCCTATAGAAACAACAAAAATAAATATAGTTGATCCAAGAACAATTTCTTGACTGACTCAAAACCGTATTTTTCAAGATTTAAGAACACAAATAAGCTGATTATTAACTTTTTCCTCAACTGAGGGGGAACATAAGGCTGCTGCTGGTGGTGTTGCTTTTTAGGTTCAAAGGTGATCCTGTGAGCAATGATTTCCAATGTGGATAAATACAGCTGAAGAGACTGATGTGTGACCTTTACTTTCCAAATCAAGTGCATGTGTAATCTGCCCATGGTTAATGCCTGCATCCATATTCAGGAGAGACATTGACTCCCCTTGGCCCTGGCCCTGGGCCTAAGTGTTTCTATGAATACTGAGCCGGCAACCCACAAAGGCTTTGAAACAAGCCAGCTCACAGAGCTGCACTCCACTTCCCCAGTAAAAACACAATCTGTGAACATGCTTTAAAAAATACTTTTCATTGCCTTCCTCGGATCATCATCGTCCTGGTTTGGAAAGCAGCATTTCAAGCAAAGTGCTTTTGTTCTCTTTAGAATGATAATGCTCTCTGCAAATGCTTATCAATTATTGACAGTCTTTGTTATATTCTTAGAAGTAATGCCACAATAAGCAGTGTTACTAACTTATGACATCCCTTTTCATTACCAATGATTGAACGATTCCCACACATTTTAAACTCCAAATAAGGAGGTGGGGTAGGGGGCTGCAAAAAGAAAGACAACCCACATACAGATTTCACCTCACTAACGACTTAATTGGCATCACCCCTGGGTGAAATGTTGTAACACCCTACAACCCTTTATGACAGGAAGTGAAAATTCCATATCCAATTGGAGCTACAGGGATAATTTAGAGAGGCAGAATGCAATTATCCAATTAGGAATTTAGCCAGAACAGAAAGGTTAATCCCCCTTAGTCCTTTCAAAAGAGCCCATGGGATCTTTAATGACGACAAGGGGTCAGGACCTGTGTTTTACAACTCAAGCCAAAAAATTATTCAGACTTCTCTCTCACTTTCTGAAAAACAGGGAGACTCAATCTACCTAATTTCAAAAGAAATATTCCTCAATATCAGAACTTTTCAGAATTTGCAGATTTCCCGTATTATCCACTCCAGGTTATGAAACCACAATATAAAAGTTGGTTTAGCTTGAAAAGCAAGTTTAGTATTTGGCTAACAATGATTCTGTGGCATGGGATGCTTTCCTGCACAGAAGACAGAGAATGGCATGGAGTTGGATGCTGACTCAGAGGTTTGGAATGCGCCATTGATGCCTGGCTGGGCTCCAGCTTTTGGCTTAGAATCTGCCAACTTGGCAGACTGGGGAATTTGCTGTGGCAATTTTTCAAAATGGGAAGAATCAGTCCAAGGAGAGATTGTTTCTACATTTTAACTACCAGGACAAGTGACAGGGTCCTCTCTAACAAACAGTCTGGCCCAAGACAGAAAGAGAGGTTAGGCTCAAAGGAGAACCGAC
Organism: Macaca nemestrina; assembly: GCF_043159975.1. Classification (NCBI taxonomy): domain Eukaryota; kingdom Metazoa; phylum Chordata; class Mammalia; order Primates; family Cercopithecidae; genus Macaca; species Macaca nemestrina. Next base: position 115,005,837 of record NC_092137.1, on the reverse strand, counting down.
AGCCTATTTGCAAGAACCTCTTGTACAAGTAATATACCTTTTGGGCATTCATTCCAAAATTCCAGCCAAAGGAAATATGAATTACAAATTTCAGTCTGGGAGGCACAGAACACAGACCTGCCGGATGCAACAACAAATGGTACTTTTCAGGTCTTCCTATTAGACAGACAGTTATGTCATGGATATTTAGAAGTGAAGCAATTTTTCTTTGGATGTCAGCCAATACAGGATCATTAAACAGAGCTTTTTGGATTCTCAAGTCTAATATGTCTAGAGAGAGAGAGAGAGAAAAAAAGTTTTCAGTTAGTAACCAACTATAGCTTTGCCATATTACTCTTTTAATTCTTCAGCCTTTAATTCCCTTGATAAATTCCGACCGACACAAATATTTTGATGAAACTTGTAGAATGTCCTCAAATATTGTTTAATTTTCTACAAATTTCAATTTGTCCCAATGACCTACAGAATAATTTTCTTACAAAACTTAAAAAGATACTTGTAAAAAATGTAGGCGATGTATCAAAGCAGGAGTTAGAGGACTTCAGTTAGTTTTTGTGAATCAATATAAATTAATACAACCATATCAAAGTGTAATGCAACCAGGTTACAGCACTGCTACTTACACATCAGATTGAAATTGATATTAAATTAGCATTAGAAAATGCTTCAAACTCTGTCTTCATCAGAACTTTTAAACATTTTAACAGTACAAAATAAAACATAAATTTTATATCACCTTATAGACAATATTGTTGATTTTGGTTCTTTATTAAGTTTCCTGAGAAGGCAAACATTTTATATGTGGTAATTTAAAAACACCTAAATAATGATTTCTCAAGAAAATGAAAAAATATTCTGTATACATTTGGAAAGCAAGTTTCTGCTCCTTGTACAATATTACATGTTGCGTGGTTAAATTTACATTGAAAATAAAATGATAAAATATTATTAACTAAAAGAATAAAATAAATAAGTAACCTGAGATGCCCAATAATATTAGTTCCTTTAGAGTACTTTTGTTTTCTTTTAAAATATTTAATTTTATAGAACCTAATGATATCTGAGGAGATAAAATCTAACATCCATATGCATTTCCAGCATATGTAGGCAAATCTTTTCTAAAATAGTTGACTTATTGCATTATCTGTTGTTAAAGTAGGATTTTTTCTACTCTACTACTTTCAAGAAGATGACCATCTACATCATTTTTGGTTTCAAAACAAATGTTCACTATTATTTTCAATTTTATTGGAAGGGGGAGGGGAAGATAGTTTTCTAATGACAATGGTATCTAAGATGTCCAGGATACAAGTTTCAGAATGTAGCTTTTTCACCCTAGTTAAGAAGGCTTTATCCAAAAGAAAGGCAGTAACAAATGCTGACAAAGATTTGGAGAAAGGGGAACCCTCATACACTATTGATGGGAATGTAAATTAGTACAACCACTACTGAAAACAGCTGGGAGGTTTCTCAAAAAACTAAAAATAGAGCTACCATATGATCTAGTAACCTTACTACTAAATATATGCCCCCAAAGAAAGGAAATCAGTATATCGAAGAGATATCTGCACACCCATGTTTATTACAGCACCGTTCACAATACCCAAAAATTGAAAGCAACCTAAATATCCATCAACAGATGAATGGGTAAAGAGAATGTGGTACATATACACAACGGAGTACTATTTAGCCATAAAAAGAATGAGATCCTGTCATTTGTAACAACATGGATGGAACTGGGCATCATTATGTTAAATGAAATAAGGCAGGCACAGAAATGTAAACTTCACAAGTTCTCACTTATTTGTGTGGGCTAAAAATTAAAGCAATTGAACTAATGGAGATAGATAGCAGTAGGATGGTTACCAGAGACTAGGAAGGGTAGTGGCAGGGGGTGGAAAGAGGGGATGGTTAATGAATACAAAAATATAACTAGATGGAATTAATAACATCTAGTATTTGATAGCACTACAGGGTGACTACAGTTAACAGTAATTTATTGTGTGTTTTTAAATAATAATTAAAGAGTATAATTGGGTTGTTCATAACACAAAGAAAAGATAAATACTGATGAATTTATCTTCATCAGTAAAATTCATGAGTAAAGATGAATTTACTCAGATATAATGTTCTTTGCATTGTATGCCTATATCCAAATATTTTATGTACCCCATAAATATATACACAACTATGTATCCCCAAACATAAAAATTAAAAAAATATAAATTGTATGATTATTGAGGTATAGCAAACCAACAGATCAGGAGGTGATTGCCACTGAAAAGATAGTTTATTACTCACAGCTCGCAGGAGGAGGGGACACATCATACGGGTCCACCGGGAGAATCACCAGGATCCTTCAGGGGTCAGGAGTTGCAAGGAGGGCAAAACACAAGCAAGAGTCTTTGTTGCAGTCACTCTGGAAAGGAATAGAGAAGGCAAAGAAAGCAGGCTAAGAATTAGCTAGTTGAATAATTTCAGCCGGTTCTGGCTAATAGAAGTGTCCTTAATTGTCAAGTACCTAGCCCTGGGGTGGTTAGGGCAGAGGAATAGAGCCCCAGAGTGGGAGAGCCCAATAGAAGAGGTGGTTGGGGATATGGACTCTGAATTTGTCAGTTTGCATGTGAAAGGCACACTCACAGGGGTGTCATTTACTGTCTCTAGAAATTGACTAGCCACTAGACCACCTCTCCAGGATCTGCAAGAGATGCAGAGGGACCATCTCTCCAGGATTTCTGATACAAAAGCATCAGAAATACAGAAACTAAAAGAACGTGATTAATACAACAGACTTTTCATTTTGTTTTAAGGCAGGGTGGCAATCAAAAAGCTTTTTCAGTTTGCCCAGTATATACTCAGCTTTTTTAATGCATGCTCATTTTCTGTTGATTGAGTCATAAGTGTAAAAGTTGTTTAGCATCTGCTTACGTAATGAAGTCACCCCTTCATTGGAATATCTTTTCTTTGGAGTTAGCCAGACCCCAAATCAAATCCCACCTTTACCCATTTTCATTTGCGTAATTATGCATAAACTAATTGTCCAAGACATAGTTTCTTAATTTGTTAAAAAAATTATTTTATCTCTTAATTTGAGGATAAAATGTGAAAATGCCTGTATAGTGCCCAGAGCTCAGAAAGTGCTCAATGAAAATTCTTACTCTAATTATTCTTTAGAAATTGATAAACTGAAGCCACTAAGATTCTAAGTAGTCAATAAGATTGCTTTTAGCTTATTCAGATCTGTTCCTTTATATTTTTCTAGAGTTACCCTAACCATTTTATAGGAAAACCTTACTATATCAGATATTAAGGGGCTCAGTTAATGACAGGCGCACCTTAACTGCTAGAAACCACCTTTACCATTATAGAGTGGACCTCTATAGAAAACAAGGACGAACATCACTGACTATTAGAGAAATGTACATCAAAACTACTGTGAGACACCATCTCACGCTTGTCAGAATGGTGGTGATTAAAAAGTCAAGAAATAGCAGATGCTGCTGAGGGTGTGGAGAAATAGGAATGTTTTCACGCTGTTGGTGGGTGTATTAGTCTGTTTTCACATTGTAGATAAAGACATACCCGAGACTGGGTAATTTGTAAAGAAAAAGAGGTGTAATGGACTCACAGATCTACATGGCTATGGAGGCCTCACAATCATGGCAGAAGGTGAAAGCCATGTCTTACATGGTGGCAGGCAAAAGGGCTTATACAGGGGAACTCCCATTTGTAAAACCATTAGATCTCATGAGACTTATTGACTACCATGAGAATGGTACGGGATAAGTTGCCACCATAATCCTATTAGCTCCTACTGGGTCTCTCCCTCAACATGTGGGAATTATGGAAGCTACAGTTCAAGATGATATTTGGGTGGCAACATAGCCATACCATATCATTCTGCCCCTGCCCCTCCCAAATCTCATGTTCTCACATTTCAAAACCAGTTATGCCTTTCCAGCAGTTCCTCAAAGTCTTAACCTATTTCAGCATTAACTCAAAAGTCCACAGTCCAAAGTCTCATCTGAGACAAGACAAGACCTATAAGCCTGTATGTAAAATCAAAAGCAAGTTAACTATTTCTTAAAGTGGGGGTACAGGCATTGGGTAAATAGACCCATTCCAAATGTGAGAAATTGGCCAAAACAAAGGGTCTACAGACCATATGCAAGGCCAAAATCTAGCGGGACAGCCAAATCTTGAAGTTCTGAAATGATCTCCTTTGACTCCATGTCTCACATCCAGGTTGTACGGATGCAAGAGGGGGCCTGCCATCTGTGATGGCTTTGGGCAGCTCCACCCCTGTGCCTTTGCTGGGTGCAGCTCCACTCCTGGCTGCTTTCACAAGCTGTCATTGAGTGTCTGCAGCTTTTCTAGGTGCACAGAGCAAGCTGTCCATGGATCTACCATTCCCTTCTGGTGTCTGGAGGACAGTGGCCCTCCTTTCACAGCTCCTCTTGGCAGTGCCCCAGTGTTGACTCTGTGTGGGGGTTTCAACTCAATATTTCTTTTCCTCAGTGCCCTAGCAGAGGTTCTCCATGAGGCCCCACCCCTGCTGCAAACTTCTGCTTGGACATCCAGGCATTGCCATACATACTCTGAAATCTAGGCTGAGATCCTCAAACTTCAATTCTTGACTTCTGTGCACCTGCAGGCTCAACATCACATGAAAGCTGCCAAGACTTGGGACTTGCACCCTCTGAAGCCATGGCCCGACCTATACTGTAGCCTCTTTTAGTCATAGCTGGAGGAGCTAGGATGCAGGACACCAAGTCCCTAGGCTGCACACAGCAAGGTGGCCCCGGGCATAGCTCACCAAACTGTTTTTTCTTCTTGGGCCTCTGGATCTGTGATGGGAAGTGCTGTCACAAAGGTCCCTGACATAGCATGGAGACAATTCCCCATTGTCTTGGTGTTCGTTACTTATGCAAATTTCTGCAGCAAGTTTGAATTTCTCCATAGAAAATAGGTTTTTCTTTTCTATTGCATTGTTAGGTGCAAATTTTTCAAGCTTGTATGTTCTACTTCCTCTTGAACACTTTGCTGCTTTGAAATTTCTTCTACCAGATACCCTAAATCATCTTTTTCAAGTTTAAATTTCCACAGATCTCTAGGGCAGGAACAAAATGCCACCAGTCTCTTTGCATAGCAATAGTGACCTTGGCTGGGCGTTGTGGCTCACACCTGTAATCCTAGCACTTTGGGAGGCCAAGGCAGGCAGATCATCTGAGGTCAGGAGTTTGAGACCCGCCTGGCCAACATGGTAAAACCCCGTCTCTACTAAAAATGCAAAAATTAGCTAGACGCATTTAATCCCAGCTATTCGGGAGGCTGAGGCAGGAGAGTTGCTTGAACCTGGGAGGCAGAGGTTGCAATGAGCCAAGATTATGCCACTGCACTCCAGTCTGGGCTACTGAGTGAGACTCCATTTCCCCCCTCCCCCCAAGAAAAGAGTGACCTTTACTCCAACAAGTTCCTCATCTCCGTCTGAGATCACCTCAGCTTGAACCTTATTTTCCATATCACTATCAGTCCTTCGGTCAAAGCCATTTAACAAGTCTCTAGGAAGTTCCAAACTTTCTCACATCTTCCTGTCTTCTTCTGAGCCCTCCAAACTCTTCTAACCTCTGCCAGACCCAGTCCCAAAGTCGCTTCCACATTTTCAGGTCTCTACAGCAGCTCCCCACAGTACCAGTATCAATTTGCTGTATTAGTCCATTTTCATGCTGCTGAGAAAGACATACTTGAGACTGGTTAATTTATAAGGAAAAATAAGTTTAATGGACTCACAGTTCCATGTGGCTGAGAGACCCCACAATCATTCCAGAAAGCAAAAGGCACATCTTACAAGGCTGTGCAGGGGAACGCCCATTTATAAAACCATCAGCTCCCCTGAGACTTATTTACTACCATGAGAACAGTATGTGGGAAACTGCCCTCATGATTCGATTTTTTCCCACTGGGTCTCTCCCACAACACATGGGTATAACAGGAGCTACCATTCAAGATGAGATTTGAGTGGGGACACAGCCAAGTCATATCAGTGGGAATGTAAGTTTGTTCCACGATTGTGGAAGACTGTGGTAATTCCTCAAAACCTAGAATCAAAAATACCATTTGACCCAGCAATTCCATTACTGCATATATAAACAAAGGAATATAAATCATTCTATTAAAAAGATACTTGCATGTGTATGTTCTATACACCACTATTCTCTTTTTTTTTTTTTTTTTTTTTTTTGAGACGGAGTCTCGCTCTGTCACCCAGGCTGGAGTGCAGTGGCCGGATCTCAGCTCAGTGCAAGCTCCGCCTCCCGGGTTCACGCCATTCTCCTGCCTCCGCCTCCCGAGTAGCTGGGACTACAGGCGTCCGCCACCTCGGCCAGCTAGTTTTTTTTTGTATTTTTTAGTAGAGACGGGGTTTCACCGTGTTAACCAGGATGGTCTCGATCTCCTGACCTCGTGATCCGCCCGTCTCGGCCTCCCAAAGTGCTGGGATTACAGGCTTGAGCCACCGCGCCCGGCCTACACCACTATTCTCAATAGCAAAGACATGGAATCAACCCAAATGCCCATCAGTGATACACTGGATAAAGAAAATTTGGTGTATATATATATATGCACACACACACACATATATATATATGCACACACACACACACTATGGAACACTATGCAGCCATAAAAAGGAATGAGATCATGTCCTTTGCAGGGACATGGATGGAGCTGGAAGCCATTATCCTCAGTAAACTAACACAGGAACAGAAAACCAAACACTGCATGTTTTCATTTATAAGTGGGAGCTGAACAATGAGAACACATGGACACATGGAGAAGGAACAACACACACTGGGACCTATCGGGTAGGAGGAAGGGATGGAGAGCATCAGGATAAATAGCTAATGCATGTGGGGTTTAATATCTAGGTGATGGGTTGATAGGTTCACCAAACCACCATGGCACACGTTTACCTATGCAACAAACATCTACATCTTACACATGTATCACAGAACTTAAAATACATTTAATAAGAAGAAAATGAAGGCCAGAAAGTCTTGTACGAATGCAGAAAAGACTGTTGGGGGTATATAGCAAAAGAATTATGTGGCAACTAGTGGGAAGTGAACTGAGAGGCCAGGTAAACTCACAGTCATCACACAAGACTGTCTTACAAGAGTGAGCCAAGTTATTCAAAACACTTAGGAACTAAAACATAGCAACTTCTTTATGTATACTCATCAAATTAAATAAGATTAGTTAATTTATAAAACTCTCTTGATAATATTTTTATTTTCTTAAACATAATTATGCTTACATATTTTTTAAAGTATGTATGTTAAAAAGAATTATTTTATAATACAAATTTTAAAAGGTAAAAAAGTAATTTTTTTTTTACTTCCTCCTTTATTTAAAGAATAGAAGCTTCAAATACAGGAATACAAGTATGTCTTTCAGAATCAGAATTGGGATAAGTGGAAGATCTTATTCTCAACCGTTTCATATAGAGTTACAACATTCAGATTCTTAATTAGTTTTCTCAACATTCCATATTCTTCCCCAGTCCTGAACTGATCTATATCTGATTTCAACATTTCATGACAGGTCACATCAAGGTTCTCCTGTGTAAAATTCTGCTCTCTTACAGAAGGAGAGGTCCTAGCTGTAACTATTTTCTCAAATTTATCTGAGAATGGCACCTCCAGAAAAAAAAAAAAAAACCATCATTTTTCTCTAAGTATTGAAAACTCTATAGTACAATGAAATAGGACCTTCTACAGTTTAAAATAAATATTTGGTTTTTTTCTAGCCATGTAGCTCAATGAATGCCTGACTTCAATGACAGACCATAATTATCCAAATCTCTCATTTATGAATATGGAATATAAATATGCTAAAATGATTATGTCATGAATAGACTTCTTTTTTGCATAACAATGCTTAGAGTTTCTCACCTTTCTCCTCGCCTTCTTTTTCTTCATTAAATGTAGCCTGGAGGTTTCTTATCTATTCCATATAACCAAAAGAGTAATAGTTTATTTAGGAAAGGGTCTCAGGTGGTCTAAGGTTAGCAATGGCAGATGTGAAGAAAATGAAGAATGGAAGGAAATACACGTACACTTCCTCATGCGTTCCAAGATTCTGCAGTGGGGAAGGTCCAAGTAACCAGTTCTGTGACGTGCGTCATTTCCTAGTTAAGTCAATATCAACTCTGAATGATTCTCGAAAAGCACGTGTTGAGGTGGTACAGACAAAAATGAAAGCCTGAAAAGATTTCCACATCACTGATTTAAAAAAAAAAAAAAAACACTTCTGGGGAAAACAGTTTATTCAGGTTCTTTGTATGAATAAAAAATACACTTATACACTTTTACTAAATCTCTGAGATTTGGAAAAATTGTGTGTTTACACAGATAGACCCAATTACCCAATTATTGAAACTATCAACACTTCATCTTCAAGTATCATTAGAGAAGGTAGGGTATAAATATTTTCCATCTGTCTGGCACCATGAATTGGAGTTCCGGATATCTCCTTCCAAGAGTATCTTTTCCCAAGAGAATACACCAATACCATTTTACTTCCAATATATGGAGGTGGACAAAAGCCTTACTCTCTCATAAGTCCCCAGCACCCAGTAGGGCATCCTAAATATTCACTAAAAAAAAAAAAAAAAAAAAAATGAATCTAACCATTCTGTTTTTAAGGCAAAACGTACCTCGGTTTTCCAAACATATAAAATAAACACTGGTATTAATGAGCAGCAGCTACACTGAAGAATAGAGGTTAGTTATATGCCCTGGAGGGTACACCTTCTCTAACTATTTAATGGAATTAAAAACTGAGGCCACTGGCACATGACTATTACTTTGTTAGCAGGTGTCTAACTATGGATTCAAATTCTCTCATGCACATAAGATGTTGCAATTTCTCATTTCCTCTTCTGTCAGCTTTGAAAATAAAACTCTTTATATCTTGCCTTGGTCTATAATTATTTAAATCAATTTCTAAATTCAGTGACATAAAGTTTTGCAAAATATAATTTAACAATCTTTTAATATCTGTAGGATTATTGAGACATCATCATTTTATTGGCGATGTTACTTATTTGTTCCTTGTTTTTCCTTGCTAGGAGTTTATCACGTTTTAGACAGTACTGAGTTTCTATAAGACATGATGGCTTTGTATTTCATTACATTCTACTCTTAATTACTATTTTTTATTTTACTCTATGAGTTTAATTTGCTGTTCTTATTCAAGATGGATGTTTTCAGCTTTTCTCCTTATAATACATTCATATGTAAATATAGCTTAAGCTGCATCAAAAGTTTGAAAGTTTTTGATATTATTTAGTTCTAAGTATTTTATTATTTTCATTATGTGGAATTCCAGATTATGATTTCTTCTTTGACTTTTGCCTAATTTCCTAACATTGGAATTTTCTAGTGATTTTTATATTGGTTTCCAGTTTAATATTTTAATGTCCAGAGAATGTAACCTGTATGATTTTAATCTTTAAAATCTGTTTAGATTTGCATTGTGGACTAGCAAATGATCAATTTTATGTGTTTTGTGTTTTTTGAAATTTAGAGACGTAATTCCACATGTGTTAACTGGTTTGTGCTTTGTAATCATATTATTGAAATCCATATTTCCAATGACATTTTCTCTGCATCCTTTGTAAATATATTAAACATTTCTCATATACTATTCTTTTAAGAGTTTATCTCCCTAGAGCCCAGTTATAATATGCATTATTACTTATTAAAACCTACCATGTATTGTTTTACTTTTTGTACAAAGAAAGAATCTTAATACTTTTTCATTTTAACTAACCACTTCCTGATATGTATGCTGCGTTGTTCTGTATCATGTTATTTTTGACATTATTATTGTCTACAACAGATATTTTCATTTAGATTAAGCCACATACCTTTAGTCTTCCTACCTCTCCGAACTTTTGTATTGGATCATCTTCCTTTTTTCTGAAGATTACCTTTAATGAGGCTGTGCTTGGTACAAATCATTTCCATTTTAGTTTGTCTGAAAATGTTTTTATTTTACTTCCCGTTTTAAATACTATGTTTTGCTAACCATGGAATTCTAAGTTAAAATTTATTTTCCTTCTGCATGATAAAGGGAAGATAGTTGATATTCTTATTGTTGCTATATTGAAGGTAATATCCTGTGTTTCTCTTGCTGTGGTAAAAATTTATTCTTTATCACTTATTTTTCAAATAAAAGATACAGAAAATTTTAGTTTTGTAAGTGTACTTGGGTTTTTTTGCACTTTTCTTGATTTATAATGGTTTATGAATGGAAAGCTTGAAGAATTTATCAGTTCTGAAATTTGCTCAACAATTACAGTCTCTAATATTCTATCTGTCTCACTCTCTTGCCTTCTGGACCCAAATTATATGTGCATCAGAGCTTCTGACCATATCGCAATGTGTATATTGCATAGTTTAAAAAAGTATTCTTAACTTGATTGTTGATTTGACGTACATATTTTTTGACCTGTCAACCAATTCGTCTCTATTTATTTTGTAATTTTAGTTATTGCATATTTTAATTCTATATGTTTTCTTTTTCTATAATTTATACTCTGACAAAATGTTTGATGGTTTTAACACTTTATTTTACATATTTTTAACATACTATTTTACATAGTTTTACATACTATTTTAATAGTTTTAGTTGTTTTAAGGTCTCTGATCTTATTTCCTATTCTCAAACTCTGTGTCTGTTTCAGTGGTTTGTTGTTTCACTTTAATTCATGTCTTCTCTTATGTATGTTGATTTTTTATTGAGAGCTGGGCAATGCGTATGATAATTTTAAGAGTTGATCAAAAGTTTTGGATAACACTATCTTTATGCAGAAATGATTGATTTTTGCCTAGGGTCAATAATATTTTCAGAGATCATTTTAATCCATTAGGGATTGAGATGTTTGGCAGCCAGACTTTCGTCACTGTAAGCTCTGGTCTCTTTCTGGGTTAGCCTTATTCCTAGGAACTAGCAGCACTTTCTGTTCAGTAGTCTGGATTTCCAAGCTCTCTTGAAAGCTGGCTTCTATTTGTGTTCAGCCAGTAATAGATACTAGTGCAACATCAGAAGCATGGTGGACTAGAAGATTTTCTTGTCCCTATCTTTCTCTGTTTATGGCACTTCTACTGGAAGTGGCTTCATTCTATTGTAAACTAAGCTATGTTCTGGTAGCCCCCCTTGATCCTCTTGCTGGTCCCATCAATGGTTCCCCCAAGGTTCCAGGCCAGCACTGGTAGCCCCTGCTCCATTGTTCCATCCCTGCCCTAGGTGATCTAGTGTCAACCACAGTGCTCCCCATGTAAGGTCTAAGCATGTCTGTCCCTTTATCACATTCTGTAACTGATATCAGTTGTACCAGCCCTGCTTCCTGGTTTCTGGGAGTAAAACCGGCTTGATGCTGTTATCATTGCTCTAGACACCCTGCTGTTAGTAATCTCTGAGTTACCATATCTTTACTTTAAGCCCTTTCAACACTTAGTACCTAGTATAGTTTAAGTTTTGGGGACAGAACCTGAATGGTACACTTGACAATATTCTACAGAGCAATTAGTTATGAGACTGGACTTGAAGGTTAATTGCTTAGAACACAAAGCTTGAATTGTGTTTCTATCTTTGCACAGTAACAATAAGTTTACTTTTCTAAATACAGACAATGAATAGAAAATAGCTATGCTCAGAAAAGTGACACAAAAAGCAGGATTTACACAGGAATGGCTTAGAGAGTCTTCCATACTAATATGGTTTGGCTTTGTCCCCACCCAAATCTCATCTTGAATTGTAGCCCCCTTAATTCCCATGTGTTTTGGGTGGGACTCAGTGGGAGATAACTGAATCATGAGGGTTGTTTCCCCCATACTATTCTCATGATGGTGAATAAGACCCATGAGATCTGATGGCTTTATAAGGGGAAATCCCTTTTGCTTGGCTCTCATTCTATCTCTAGTCTGCTGCCATGTAAGACGTGCCTTTCACTTTCCACCATGACTGTGTGTCCTCCCCAGCCACGTGGAACCACGAGTCCATTAAACCTCTTTTTCTTTATAAATCACCCCATCTTGGGTATGTCTTTATCAGCAACATGAAAATGAACTAATATACCTGTCTCTACAAATCTTATCCAAGTTCCTGACCAGCCTACAGGTTTTCACCCGATATTCTTGATTTGTACTATATTAAAACAAAAACTGAGGCCAATACAAATGAGCTGCCTCAATGCCTGTCTGCATCAAATCACCCTACTTCTTTATGTACCCTGTATTCCAAGCCAACCATCCCACCTCTCTTATAAATCCTTTCTCCCCTCAAGCTTTTCAGAAAGTTTGCTTAATTGGCTCTTCTCAGCTACATTTATATCTCAGAGCTCTTAATATAGAAATAGGGCAGGCAGAATGTCCCCCCAAAGGGGTCCACACCATAATTTCCAGAACCTGTCGAGTATATACCTTAGATCGCAAAAAAGTCTTTGCAGATGGAATTGTAATTCAGAGTTTAAAACAGAGAAATTGTCCTGGATGAATCAGATGGGGCAAATCAAATCACATGAGCAAGAGGTTTGAGGCGGTAAGTGAGAGACAGATTCAAAACATGAGAGACACGTGACACACCTTTTCTGGTTTGAAGATGAAAGGGAGAAAATGATAGGAAATGCGTGCGACTTCAAGAAGCTAAGAGACTCTCAGCTGTTAGGCAGCAGGGAAACAGGGATGTGAGTTCTGGAGCCACCATAAATGGAATCCTGCCAACAATATCCAGCAGCTTGGATGCAGATTCTTCCCGGAACCTCCAAGAAGCAATACAGTTCTGACAACCCATTGATTTTGGCTTCGAGAGACGCTAAGCAGAGGATCAGTGTGTGGTGCTGTTTTTAGCCACTAAGTTTGCCACTAAGTTTGATATAATTTGTTATGGCAACAATAAGAAACCAATAGAATAAATGTGAACAATATCGCTATAAAAGATTTACAACTTAAGACAAAACGTCTGCTAAACCCAGACCATTTAGTTACCTTCTGATTTTTCTCTTTCCTGTTTTTCCCATCTTCTTTTAAGGTGGAAGACTCAGATTGGATTTTCAGCAGGTCGGCTTTCTCCTGAGGCCTCTCTCCTTGCATAATGGTTTTTTTTTCTCACTTATGTAGAATACATATATTCTCAATTGAGTTCATTTAGCTTGTCAATTCAGATAGAGTTTTAAATCAAATTTCATAAGAAATCAAAATTATTCTGTATCAAAATTTGTTTAAAATGTATATGTGCACAACATATAAATGGTGGCTAAGAAGTAAATTGGAAATTCTTGCTCAATATGGAACGTTTTTTATTATTTAAATAAATGCTTTGTTGTAAATATTATTATTACGATTTGATGTAATTTTTGTTGGATTTATCTCTAAGGTTTTGCCAGTTAAAATCCTCTGGTCTGAAGGGGTCTTTAGGCAAAGAGCTGCCAGTGAGATGTGGAAAAGTTTCTTTGAACATCAAAAGGTTGAGCCCAAGTCACTAGGAGGTCTCTGCTGGCCTGCATTAAACTAGCTTCAATGAACTGAAGGAGAAGAGGCTACACTGCAATAGTGAGGAAGGAAAGGGAAGTGTACGGGCTAAATTGTGCACATCACCTCCAAAAAATATAGTAACTGTATTTGGAGACAGGAGGTAATTAAGTTTAAATGGGGTTGTGGGGGAGGGACCTGGCTTAACGGGGTTGGTGTCCTGAAAAGAAGAGGAAAAGACATCAGGGAAATGCGTGCACAGGAGAAAGGCCATGCGGCACACAGCAAGAAGGTGGCCATCCACCTTCTGGTTTGAAGATGATAGGGAGAAAGGGAGAAAATGACAGGAAATGCGTATGACTTCAAACAGAGCTTAAGCAGTAGCTAAAAACTGTAGCACTTCACAAACTATATTCTATGACAACATGTGGAAACAGCAAATAATTGTGATATAATCCAGGGTGGCACATGTTTAGAATATGAGAGAAGTGCTTTTTTCTCCCCCCACTCATATTTCAGAATGACCAGACAGAATGCTAGCAATGGAGTTACAAATGAATAAATGGGGTTCCAACTACAATAAGCTGGCTCAGATTGGGAAACAACCGAAAGGATAGATGGATTCCTTTTCTACAAATGTGGTGACATATTTAGCCATGATCCCTTCTCCCAGGGTTCAAAATGAAAAATGAAATATTACTCACAGGTTGCACTCAGGACTCATGCCTGCAAACATTCCCAATGGGCATTTAAAAAAAAATTCAATGATAATGCTTAAAGATACTATCTTCAGTTACTTAGAATATTTATTTTTATGAAAACATCATTACTTAATGATAAAAAGTAATGGTACCTCTATTAAGATAGAATAATGTATTTATGGGACATCTGCCCTTCAAAGTCTTCAATTCTTCTACCTTCCCTGTAGAGAGCTGTGTGTCCCCTTGAACAGCTGTGGAACAGCTATAGAGGTGACAAGTGACCTGCCTGGCCTCCCTGGACCATTCAAAGGAAGCAGGGATCAAATCCAACATATTTATTCTGAGATCTCACACTTCTTCTATCCCTCCACAATGTTTGTCAAGGACGGTGACATTTTTACCTGCATGCATTTTCTGGGAGAAATATTTCTGGGGGTAAAAGTGGATGCAGAATGAAACTTTTTAAATGGTTTCCTTTCAAGATATTTAAATCCTCCTGGGGCAAAAACTGTAGGCTTTGGTGGTGAAAATGAACTCTAGGCACAGATTGTTACCCAAACACTGCTACATTCCCTAGAAGGGATTTAGAGTTAAAAGGCCAGCCTTTCCACAATTGCTGCTGTGTTTATAAGGAGATGAACAGTTTGGAGGAATTGAGTTTCTTTTGAATGCACAGGAGAAAAGGATGCCAAAAATTGTCACTTAAAGACTTTATGGAATTTTTATAAAGAAGGATAAATATAGTAAATTCATCTATGTGCAAACAAAAATAGAGAGTAAATTACATGTATGAAAATAGTCACTCAATTAAATAAACATCTCCACAATGGATACAATCAAATATAACTTTCCTGGGTTATGCACATTGCCTCCTTCCCATCTCAAATACTACTATACTTAAAAATATCTGAGACTGGTTGGGTGTGATGGCTCACACCTGTAATCCCAGCACTTCGGGAGGCAGAGGCGGGTGGATCACTTGAGGTCAGGAATTTGAGAACAGCCTGGTCAACATGGCGAAACCCCGTCTCCACTAAAACCACAAAAAATTAGCTGGGCGTGGTGGTGCCTGCCTGTAATCCCAATCCCAGCTACTCAGGAGGCTGAGGCAGGAGAATTGCTTGAACCCCAGAGGCAGAGGTTGCAGTGAGCCAAGATCGTGCCACTGCACTCCAACCTGAGTGACAGAGTGAGACTCTGTCTTTAAAAAAAAAAAAATCTGAGACCAGTTTTAAATACGCAGGTGACACACAATACTTTCTTTGGCATATCCACATAACAATTTAGAAAAGCAGGTGATATGTGACAATTGCTGTAATAACCAAGAATAGGAAAATATGTATGTTTTTGCTATTAAAGCATACGTGACTTCGTTTTCACTACAAGCTTAGACAAGTGAAAATGTAAGGTATTACTTTATGAGTCATGCGAGAGTGACACTTCTTATCCTACATTTTTCTTTTGTAACTCATCCAACTCTAGCTTGCCCGGAATACCAGCCACCTATTGCTAGCTGCTACACACATCTGCTCATGGAACAACCTGTGAGGCCGCTTCAAAGTCAGGGCATCCAACCCTGCAGCCTGCTGGAAAGTGGAATGGCTGTTCCAGGCCACCAGCGGTTTCCAAAGGCAGGGAAGCATGCTGCGTGGTGCAGGCTCAGTGCCTGAGCTCCCTGGAATCCCTACAGTGATTGTGGAAGGTTATGACTTCCCACTTTCCCTTCCATTCGCCTGCAGGAGAGAGGAAGTCTGTTCTTTTTTATTGAGAGCGTCAGTTGACTGCATTGTTCTACAGTGACTGCTCGCTTCCAGAATTGGGGAAACAATGGCACACACACTGACAAAGATGCACAATGAGTACAAGGTTTATCTGATACAAGAACAAATCAGGATTTCTGCTTAGAATAAATCTTTTGCCAGTAGGTGTGTGCATGAGTAAATACAGAGTAAGAGAGGGCACATTTGTGTGCAATTGTTCCTGTTTCATAATTGACTGTGTGAAGTGTTTCCATATAAGATGCTATAGACTGCAGATTTTTTATTGTCAATTATGCAAAGTCACTGGATGGTTTAAAATAAATACATGCAATGATTGGATAATTATTATAAATAATTATTTCCATTTTAAATAGAGAAACAAACTGATGCATTAGAAATATTTTGGTCCTAGGCTGGGGGTTATAGTTCACACCTATAATTTCGGCACTTTGGGAGGCTGAAGCAGAAGGATTTCTTGAGGCCAGGAGTTCCAGACCTGCCTGGTCAACATACTGAGACCCTATCTATACAAAAAAAAAAAAAAAGGTTAAAATTAGCTGGGTGTTGTGGCGTGCACTTGTATTCCCAACTACTTGGGAGGCTGAGCCAAGAGGATTGCTTGAGCCCAGGAATTTGAGGATGCAATAAGCTATGATTGCACCACTGCACACCAGCCTGGTCAACATAGCAAGAACCTACTTCTGAAAAAAAAAAAAGGAAGAAAGAAAGATTTTGGCCATAACAATCGCCAATTAAATATCCAGAGCAAGGATAATCACGCCATTATAGACTACAACCCCTCTGAGGGTAATGAACATTTCTTTTGCAGGCAGTGTTCTTGATGAGGGGCATGAGAAACAAACTCTAATGGCCACAGCATACATGCAAGCTGATGCAGTCCTTCACGCTTTTGCCATTTTGGGCTTCGGTAAGAGGGAGAAGGCGATCAATATTTACCAAGGACAACGCCATTTTCCTGATCCCTGTGATACAAAAGGTTAGTCATGGTTCGGGTCACTAAGGGGTGGGAGGCACTTGGAAAATGAAATAAATTGGGCTTAAAAAGGAGTCCTGCCTAATTGTAATGAAATAAATTAACTGTTTTGCTTATCTTTTCTATCAAAGAAAATAACGAAAGTAAGAATTAGTAAGTAAATTAGTATATTAGTCAGAGGACTCCAGAAAAACACAACCAACAGGATAGACAGGTAGGTAGGTAGGTAGGTAGGCAAATGTGTTGGGGGAGCATATATTTTAAAGAACTGGCTAACACAATTATGGGGGCTGGCTGGTACACAATCTGCAGGGCAGGCTGGTGGGCTGGAGACTTAAGGAAGCCTTGCAGTTCAAGTCCAAAGGCTGTTCACTGGTAGCATCTTTTTCTTGCTCAAAGAGATCAGTGTTTTTCTACAAAGGTCTTCAACTGATTGGATGAGGCTCACCCACATTATGGAGGGTCATATGCTTTACTCAAAGTCTACTGGTTTAAATGTTAATCTCATCTAAAAAAATCTTCATAGAAACATCTAGAATAATGTTTGACTAAATATTTAAGTACCATAACCTAACCAAGTGGACACATACAGTTAACCATAACAATCAGTTTGCATTTTTTTATGCCACAAACCACCAAAAAATATAGTGGCTAAAAACAGCAGAATACACGGACACTTGGGGCTGGACTCAGGCAGGGCAGTTTTTCTCATCTTGGATCAGCTCATGATGCTTCTGCAGGCAGCTGCCAGGTTGACTGAGGACTGGTTGATCAAGGATGGCTATAGAAGGAGTTTATTCCCTCTGTTCCATGTAGTCTCCCATTATCCAGCATATTAGCCTATACTTGGTCATGCAGCAGGTAGGCAGAGTTCTGAGAGCAGGAGAGCAGAAGCACACAGGGCACTCAGGTCCTGGCTTGGAAGTGGCTCTGCATCACAGACAAGAGGACAGTGCAAGTGATGAGGCCAGCTATGATTCCAGTGTAGAGAAATAGACTCTACCTCTTGATCAAAAATATTTAAAATAGGAGGGAATTAAGAAAAAGACATGGAAAGGCAGAAAAGAGACTCTGGGAAAGTTTGTGACTTAAAAAAAAAAAAAAAAACCAACACAGGTTTCAAACAGCAAAAAAATTTAGGGAAATTCTTTCCTTTGTGAGTCATCATAAGAAACATTAGATGTGTTTGGAGTGCTTGGATTGGCCAGTCCCATATTGCTGGTACTCTAAAAATAAATAGGTAGAAAGGAAGAGAAAAGAAATGAAGGAAACAAAAAGAACAGCAAGCCAAAGTGATATGTTTGTTCAAAATAATTTCAAGAAATGTTTAATTAGAAATCTGAAACGCAGCTACTAATATGGTTTGGGTTGTGTCGCCACCCAAATCTCATACTGAATTGTAGTTCCTATAATCCCCACCTGTTGTGGAAGGACCCAGTGGGAGGTAATTGAACCATGAGGGCGGTTACCCCATGCTGTTCTTGTGATAGTGACTGAGCTCTCGCGAGATATGAAGGTTTTATAAGAGGCTTTTCCCCCTTTGCTCAGCACATCGCTCTCCTGCCGCCCTGTAAAGAAGTGCCTTTGCCATGCTTGTAAGTTTCCTGAGCCATGTGGAACTGTGCGAGGATTAAAGTAAATTAACCTCTTTCCTTTGTAAATTACCCAGTCTCGGGTATGTGTTTATGAGCAACATGAGAATGGACTAATACAGACACATCATTTTTTAATTGTAAAAAGAATTTAAGAAATTTACCTTGTATGGAAATGATCATGAAAGACAATTTCTCTCCTGCATGCCTTTTCAAAGGGCAAAATGATCTGTGCACATGGCAGTCTCAGTCTTTAAGTAAATATTTATCCAGAGTTTAGGTACAAAGAAGAAGCACCCCTTACTTGGCAGTTGATTTTATGAGGTCTCACCCCACTTCTTAAATGTAGGTCTGGTCTTCATATGGTTTGGCTCTGTTTCTCCGCCCAAATCTCATGTTGAATTGTAATCCCCAACGCTGGGGGAGGGACCTGGTGGGAGGTGATTGGATCATGGGGGCAGACATTTCCCTTGCTGTTCTTGTGATAGTGAGTGAGTTCTCACGAGATCTGGTTGTTTGAAAGTGTGTAGCACTTCTCTCTTCCCTCTCTCTTCCTCCTGCTCCTGCCCTGTAAGACATGCTGCCTTCCCTTTTGCCTTCCACCATGGCTGTAAGTTTCCTGAGGCCTTCCCAGCCATGTTTCCTGTACAGCCTGAGGAATTGTGAGTCAATTAAACTTCTTTTCTTTATAGGTTACCCAGTCTCAGCTAGTTCTTTAAGGAGTGTGAGAATGGACTAATATAGCTCTCTTCTTATATTTGATAACAGAAAAGTTGAGAGAAATAAGCGGACAAATGCTGGAGAATAAAATGCTTTGTGAGAGGATATGAAGAGGTAGTAATCCATTTGGAATGTCCCAAGGGGATCACTAACTCATTCACTCACTCTGGAATTTCGAACCACTTCCAAGCCTTTCTGTGGAAAGAAATGCTGGAAGCAGAGCATTTAAGGGTTTAGGAGTCATGCTGTGAGATCTGGCACCTCAATCACCCGCCGTTCTCAGAGCAGCTTGGGGAGGCAATGGTTAAAGATTTTAGCGAGGCAGGCCCTGGTAGGGCTGCAATCCTGCCATGATGTAGTCTCATTGCATAGAAGTTGGTTGGTTCACAGCAAAGCATCCCGATATGAGGCCACCTAAAAGGCCAATCCATCACCTCCAGCTGGTACGTGCTGAGCAGGAAAGGTGGGGGGCAGGAGGAATTCCATCAGCTTCCGCACTTCGCGCTCTGCACAGCTTATATCCCTCTCCAGGCTGAATTTATGACCTTTCTGTCAGCTGCTTCTTTAATGCATAAGGCTAAATATCAGGGGCATGATTCAGACACTCAAGCACTCGAATGCCTACTACTACTAGGACCACGCAGGGGTGCGCTGACAGTCAGCATGGGATATTCTAATTTACAGTCTAGTGTTCTGGGTGTCAGGTCCTCATTGAGCTGCTGGCATGCTTCATGCCATCTTTCCTTCTTATATTGTATATAAAAAAGAGAGGTGCAATGTGTCAGATCCCAAGGGAAGCATGGTATGAGATGAGCAGTACTTCTTAATTTATTTTTTTTTAATTAGTGACTTTTCTTTTCCGTTTTTATGGGAATTATTTTGTTGATCAAATATGAATCTGTTACATAAGAGAACTGTTGCAGATTTTTTCAGGGCCTTCGTGTGATCAGGAATGTTAAAGGGTTTACTATTAATAAGACATAAAACCTAAAATTCTCCAGACCTTGCAGCTTTTAGGAAACTAGTATGTGTCTAACAGTATAAACGTACATCTCAGTAGCCCCTGCTCCTCCCTGCAGGTAGAAAGGATATTCAAGACCATATCACACTTAAGATTTGAAGCATGGCAGGGTTAATGTCCCAAATGTCGGTCTGGACTTTCTTTCCTGCTTTTAGATCCAGCTCCCTTGCAGACATCTGCTGCCAGGAGGTCTCTGCAGAAGGTGCTTCCCACTGTCACAGCCAATAGCACTCCCTGGGTGCCCCCTTCAAGGCTTTTCCACCTACTCTGCAGTCACAAGAGCCCTGTTGGTTCCTGTCTCCTTCACTGTGCTGAAACCAGGCTGCTGTCTGAGCAGCAAGGAAAGAGCATCTTCTCCCCCAACTTGTCTTGCTTTCTCCCTGGACATGGAAGCAGAGATGTTGCTATATTCATGCTTATTGAGGTCCCTCGTGAAATGATTAATTCAAGTTCTGTCTTTGCCTCCACTCTGAGGACTCATACTCAAGTCCATGGGAATGGTCATCACCCCACTCTCTTATACAGATGCTGGGCCAGTTCATTGTCCCCCAACCTCTTCCTTTAAACATGCTTTCAAAACTCGGCCTTAATTCTCTTTCAGCAGAAAAAAATACTAAACCAAGTAAAGCAATGTAAAGGCAGAGAATCCTAAAGTGTGAATCTCATACACACTCAGTGTTCAGTTAAAGCTCAAGTTAAGACAACAGCTGCACCCACATGCTTTTACAAATGACACCACATTTCTGCCAGGTACCATATTTCAAAATATATGACTTATTAAGAGAAATACTCCATGATCAAATAAATTTGGAACATGCTGCTTTGTAGATGTCCTCTTGGATATTTGCAGTACACAAGTCACACCTGCGGCACGCAGCTACTGCGTAAAATAATTGATTTGGCCTTGCTTAAACTTATTTGACAATAGGGTGAGGCATGGTGGCTCATGCCTGTAATCCCAGCTCTCTTTAGGAGGCTGAGGCAGGAGGATCCCTGGAGCCCAGGAATTCAGGAGTTCAACATTGCAGTGAGCTATGATTGTGCTACTGCACTCCAGCCTGGGTGATAGAGTGAGACTTTGTCTCTTAAAATTGTTTTTTTCTTTTTAAAATTAAAAACGTATTGGACAACAGGAATCTTTCTATTTTTTTTTTTTCATAATGTCTAGTTTCTGAGGAACCAGTGTGGCACACAACAGAATTTGGCAAATAGTACCTTAAGAAATCCTAGGCCACTATTGTCAACAAAAACTTTTGTCCATTACTTACTGAGATAAAGTGAGGAAAGTCTAGTGAAGCCTCTGAAGTCATTCACTCTCTTTCTGAATTTGTATCAGCCCCGTTTCCCAGTGGGAAGCAGTGAGGGAGGGGTGCAGCAGCAGACGGTTGCTCCAATGGAGCCTTGCAGCAGGTGCCTCACAAGCTGGAGACCAGGCCTCCCACAGAGGGTGCCCCTGCCACGACTGCAGCCTGTGGAAGAAAGTCTAGTGCCGCAAGATCCTGCTGCTTTCAAGGGAAACGGATAGAGCAGTTTTTGGTGAAATCTCATCATTTTTACATGTTGGCAATTATATTCGATTTCTTAGAAAGAGGAAGACAACTTACATGCAGGCATCCTCCTCCCCCTCATCAAAAAATAAACTGAACAAAGACATTTAAAAAAAACACAGGCACACTTTTGGATTGGGTCTAACCCGTGGCTTACCAGGTTGCATTCTCCTATCTGGTTCACAGTTGGAACTCCAGAGGGACAAGTAGACAAAAAGAAAAAATTAAAGCTGTGTTCTTAAATTCTGCCTACTTTTAACCACTGGATGCAGCCTGCTTATTGAAATAAACAACATAGTGCTTGTCATTATTTTATTACATCCTTGAATTCATAATTTATCTCCAGTGAAAGGGGGAATTATGTGGTAAGTGTTCACAGGCACACTTTGATTCTCATGTAAAATGTTTTTATGCTGCTACAGTCAAATAATCAATGTTGTAGGCCATGCTCCCCCTGGGAATGTTAAAGATGAATTTTGGGGGGACTACAGCTAAAAAACAGAATTTAGTGACAAACTTGACAATCATGTTATTATTTTAAATGGCTAAATTCCAATACATTATTGTCAAGAATAAAAAGGATTTTATTTTAGAAAATTTTACAATTCAAGGGAAGTCTCAATATTGGTTTGAGACACCTGGGAATTTTGTAAAGCCCTGGCAGAAAATGTACATCAAAGGCAATTACTTCTCAGTGGTCCATATGGGGCCATCTTTGACAATATTTTCACCATGAATTGCTTGTTTCCACTTTGCCATTCAGCTTTGTACTCTGCCCCCGGGGAGCCCAATTAATACACACACACACACACACACACACACACACACACACAAAACACACACAATACATATACACATATGTGTAAGTATCAATATATTATATATTATACATATATTCCACAAACTAATTTCATTTGATATTGACATGGGTAATATATTAATCATAGGACCCATTTTAATTTCAGCATGAGATCCTGAATTATTTGTCACTCTTTATTAGCATATTTTACAATAGACTCTGACTCCCTATGGAATGTATTTATCTTTTACCTTTGTTTCTTCCAGAGAACCTCAATAAAGATGACATCCTTTAAAAAGGATATTTTATTAATATAGCTTGGTTTAGGTTATAGGCAGATTTTGCTACATTTTATTTGTTATCTCATTTTAGAAAGATGTATACCTGACAAGTTAACTATAATTTTATTATTTATAAATTGCATCATTTTTGACATTCTAGTGGTTAATTTTTAAGAAATGCTTTCCTTTTAACAAGGGTGAATTTAGTTTGAATACATCTGTATTAAGAGTCTGGATTTCACAAAATGAATTTATTGAGATAGGACACAAATATATTTTGATAAATACTTGAACTGTATTGTGGTAATATTTGCCCTTGATTTAATGATTCGTCAATTCATTCTCTGTTTTCTCTACAATTTAAGAAAAAGAGATTTTTGAAAGAGCAGAAATTATCAGCATTCCCTATCTACTTTTCAGGGGAATAAAGAGTTTTGTTTTGTTTTTGTTTTTGTTTTTGTTTTCAATCTAGAAGACATCAAAGAAGCAGTCAGGCAAGGGGAAGAGAGTGGCTGGCACAGTTAAGAAAGGATGGGAAGAGGCAGATTTTTGGCAGAACTGAATGTGTTAATCTGCAGTGAAATTAGCGATTTAAAAAAGTATTTCTCAGCTGCACATCTGAAAAAAAAATTTATGGGTCTAATTTTCCTTTGGAAATTTAAAATCTTACAAACTCATAAGATATAATTATCCAAGTTTTTCCACCCCACACTCACCATGCCCACAGAAAGGAGTGGGAATTATGTATGGATGTAAATGGGATGACTACTGCAAAGAATTTAGAAACATTTCAATAAACATACTTGCAAATATTTTCGGTATTTTAAAAAAGTAGGACACATATGTTAAACTCAAGGGAAGAGGGCCTAAAAGGGAATCTCCAAGTGCACAGTTTGCTTCTATATTTGTGTGAACCATTTGGTTAAGTATTTTACAAAATATCTACACTTTATTTTCCAGTCCTTCTGGAATTTTCAAAATACTGTATATCCTACAATAGACTTTTCAACATATGTGTAAGCTGTAGTGTGAAAATAATTGTGGAAATAATTCTAGATCTATATAATTCCACAACCTACTTGCCTTGAATTGGCTGCATGTGTTTTTCATGTAAGTATGCATAGAAAATGTTGAAGTGTTTCACACAAAACTCGTTTAGATCTAAAAGCATCTCTGTGATTGGTGAGGCTTTGCCAACCCTAAGAAAATTAGCAAAGATAACATTTAATAACATCAACCAAGGGAGCTCTTCCTTCATCAGGTTTCTTTAAAATGTTTAAAAGTTTGGGTGAAATATAGAGATGTATAGATCAAACACTCATACCTTAAGATATTTGATTGTAGAGAATGCTCTGCATGCTTGGGTTTTAAAAAAAATAATTACTTAATGACATTTCTAGACAAGCAGAAATATTGCTAGGAAATGGCACTTTCTGTTCCATCCCTGGTTAGGAAAAATCTTTCTCCATTTCTGGGGTCCACCTATACTTCTGTTCTCAAAAGTTACTAAGAGTAGTTTTAAAATAGCCAAGGCTCTTTTTTTAACCTTCTTTTCCCTAAATCTCCTCCTCCTCCAGCTTTTCTTTTCCCATTTAAGATGTTATAAAAATTATCAAAGGAAAAACTAGCACTCAGCAGAACTATACACATGTGGGTGCTAAATAAATACTTTTGATGATGATGAGTGTTGGCAGTTCTCCATGGAAGAAAGACCTTACACAAAAGATGTTATAATTATAATGTTTAAATGATTATGCTATAATTATTATGTTAAAAATCTCCCATGCTCTCAGAACTGCTCAGTGGTGGCAGGGCTGTGACATTCCCATTCAACCTCATCTTATTGCTAAGGCACTTGCCACCTTTGCATGCCATGAAAAACAGTGGCTTGGCCAAGTCAGGGCAGACCTGGGCAACGGAGAGAGCTCCTGGAGGGCTCTGCTCTCTCTCCCTTCCTCTTCTCACACTCTGCAAGGCTCCTGGCCACCAAAGGATCCCATTTTCCTAATTCTGCACCAGGGTTTTATCTGTATTCTAACCACCTGCATTAAAAGATCTTGTCAAGTTCATTTGTATCAAGTTTAAATGAGACTCAAAATGTTACCTGTCTCTCCTGGGTTAGGTAACTTTGCACAGAAAAACAAAAAAGAATAGAAGTTAAATAAATGAATATCTAATGATGGGACTTTTACCAGTAGATGAGGTTCCCTGGAGGAAACCCTTGGAATTCTTGACCAGTTGTCCAGGAGTTTCCAGGAATTCAGAGGTGCTAACATCCACACATTAGCATCATGATTTTAGAGGTATTCGTTTTTATTTTGCTTTCTTAGACCCCTACACTGTTTCCTAGATTGACAATGGCAAGCAGGCTGGATGACTTTCATAGACTCTTGTGTGTACATTGATGACCTTTTACCATCCTCAGAGCCTTCTTCAAAATTCTAGCAAAGTCTGAGCTCAGCCAAGTTTTCAGTTTTAACTGAGTCAGCAAATACTTGAGAGTGAACCGTCCTCTTTCTGTAGATATATGGTACAATTTACAAGGCGTGTCTGAATGAAAATGCTTTGAGGTTCTCTAGGATACATCAAAGTGTCATTTATTCCTTAGAATTAAAAATCACTGAAAATAACCTTAGACTTTATTGATGTTGGTAACATTTTGAAGAGTAGACAAGAAGGGCTTCAGAATGACACGTGTCCACTGCCTGTGTTTCTGACTTTAACCAGGATAACACAGAGGTGGGCAGATAGAGCCCGATTCACACATAACTCAGGCCTCCCCTCACAGCCTACAATGAATCCATCACACCTCCTGGCACATGGCTGGGGCCTAACTAATGACAAATGCTATTACCAATGATCTCTTTTAATAGTCACAATCAAATTTATGAAATTGTTTCTTGAAGATAGGAGAGAAGTAGGATCAGGGAGGAGAGAGGCACAACAATACCTGTTGAGAGGACTTTGAGTGACTGTGTTCCAACAGAAGGGAATGGCACAAGAGCAAAAAGACAAGTTCACAAACCAAAGTTGGAGGATTTGGGATTAATTGAAATCCTCAAGTTGCGCCTGGTAAGTGACTGCCTATTTAGAGCCAACAGATAGGTTTCCGTGAGGTTAAGGAAGCGAAAAATCCCATACGAAGCTAGTGAGATGTTAAATTCTAATTAGAAGTGTTAATTAAAAAAAAAAATTCCAATTTCATCAGTGAGAGTGCTTTTGTTGTTCCAATTCTCTTTGCTACAGTGAATCCTAAGTATCCTGACTCACTTTGTTCCAATATTATTTACCACTTCTGTAAGGGAGAGAGAAGTTGAGTCTGCCCACAAGAGCCTGGAGCCTCAGTTGTCTCCCGAGAGCCGCCATGATAAGAGACCTGTTGGCATTTCCATGGAAAATACCTATTTTCAGGGCTTTATACACAGGCATCAGAGTTCACCGTGGCTCAAAGTTTAGCAAAATGAGTGTGGAACTCTCACGAAGAAAAAGGATTTATGTAATTCTTCTTTAGAGCATCTCTTTGCCACTCTTTTGATACCTTCAAAAAATAGCCAGTGAATTTCCACAACTTAGATGAGGTTATTTTGTGCTGTGTATGAAGTTAAATATGAAGTGATAATATCATTTAACATGACATTTTGCAGACCATTAATCCAAAAGGAGGATTAAACCCTTTGCATAAGCATGCAAATATTAGCTGCCTGAAATTATATTTAAAATTAAATATGAAATTAAATCTAATATTTAACAGATTTCAAAAGAATATGTATATGTACGTTAATATTTTTATTTCAATAATAGTAATCAACGTGCTCCAAATTATTTAATGTAATGTTAAATGTTTTCTATTATGCTTTCCACCGATGCTTGGATAGTTCCAAAATTTACAATAAACATTATAGAAACAATGGTTATATATAGTATTTAAAAGGTGTCTTAAATACAAACCTTGAGGAAAGAGGGCCTATTTAATAAAATGTACAATATCATTTTATTTCAAATATTTATTTAAGTCACAATAGTTATTTAAAACCATTATAGTCAATATAACATGTTTTCAGAAAATGTATTAATGTGTAGACCTTTATTTATTTAACCACATGATTTTGCCAGAATATATGATGTCATCTCACACATTTTTAGAGTGACTCCTTTGATGCTAATATAAAAATAGAGGATGTAGTTAAAGAAAGTCAAAGTATGTTAAAATCCCTAAAAGCCACCATTTCTAAGGTTAGACTCCTTTAAATCATTTTGCTGTTACTGTACAATTTGTTTACAAATTGATGAAATTGTATTTGTAGATTATTGTGGACAACATATGAAATAGTCCAAGGAAAAATAAAAACTAGGTACCACTTGTTTCAGCTCTTCAGCGTATCCTAAAAGTATGCTCCACTTTTTGCAGGATTCTTGGTGGAATATAAGCCCCTCTCGCTCTTCTCTGCTATCTCTTGACCACTCAGAGTCCCCAGTTACACCAAACCCCACCACCACCTGCCCCACATCCCTGTCCCTAGGGACAAGGGTAGTCACTTCCATTTCAAGATTCTACGTCAAAATAAAACTGCCCTAGATTCCATTTTTTTCTGAGTTCTTTTTTCTGTGGCAGAGAGAAAAAGTCCTAATTTAGGTTCTTTTTATTTGAAGTACCATTCTCAGGGGTCTGGATAGGTCAGTGAGTCCCTAGACGTATACGGTTTCAGAACATCTCAACCTCCATCATACTTGATAGATTCCATGTGAGAGAAGATAAGACAAATCAGTCATCAGTTTCTACTTATGCTTATTCCTCATTAATCATTATTTTAAAAACATATCATAGAAACCTAAAGGCCTTACAATTGTTAATATGCCCCTTTATTCAGGATTAAAATCATTAACATTTTAACAGCTGAAACCAGAATGCCTGTGGGGGCAGAGGGAACTCCTTCTTTCAATAAGAATCCATGGGTGCAATATGCTCCCTCCCAGCTGGGTGTTGGCAGGTGCTGGGCAGGAGGGGAAAGGGACAGTCCGGTCTACATGCTGTAGAAAGATGCATTTGTTGGTTTTGTTCCCAAAAGGGAAAAGAAAATAAAAATTAAGAGGACAGAGAAAAAACCAGGAAGAGTAAATGGCAAGAGGCTAGAATTTATTGTAGGAACAGTGAAACCTCCCTAGGGAGAAGTAACAAAAATTATAATGATGGTGCTAATTGTGTCATTCAAAATTACCTGTACACCTGGATGTCACCTGGATGTCATCTCCCATGCAGGACCAATAGAGCCTACTAGACTCCTGGAATTTTTGTCTGCATGAAGATTTAGTGGTACTTAAAAGGACTAGGTTCTGTGTTTAAACAGGAGTAAGACACAGGGAAGAAGGAATCAGATACTCAGGAAATAAGGAAAGCTATGTTGATGCAAGCTTCTTACACATTTGCAGAAATTTGGAAGATAGTAGCACAGACCATGGTGTTGGAAAGTAGAATTCAAGCCAATGTTACTTCACTCTTAATAAATAAAATATGGCTGGGTGTGGTGGCTCATGCTTGTAATCCCAGCACTTTGGGAGGCCAAGGCGGGCAGATCACCTGAGGTCAAGTGCTCGAGACCAGCATGGTCAACATGGTGAACACAACCCGGCTGCACTCAAAAAAAAAAAAAAAAAAAAAAATTAGCCAGGCATGGTAGTGCACACCTGTAATACCAGCTAGCTATTCGGGAGGCTGAGGCAAGAGAATTGCTTGAACCCAGGCAGCGGAGGTTGCCGTGAGCTGAGATCATGCCACTGCACTCCAGGCTGGGTGACAGAGCGAGACTCTGTCTCAAAATAAATAAATTAATAATTTAAAATTTCATGTTATATTTCTTTTTTTTTATTATTATACTTTAAGTTCTAGGGTACATGTGCATAACGTGCAGGTTTGTTACATATGTATACTTGCACCATGTTGGTGTGCTGCACCCACAACTCATCAGCACCCATCAACTCGTCATTTACATCAGGTATAACTCCCAATGCAATCCCTCCCCCCTCCCACCTCCCCGTGATAGGCCCCGGTGTGTGATGTTCCCCTTCCCGAATCCAGTGATCTCATTGTTCAGTTCCCACCTATGAGTGAGAACATGTGGTGTTTGGTTTTCTGTTCTTGCGATAGTTTGCTGAGAATGATGGTTTCCAGCTGCATCCATGTCCCTACAAAGGACACAAACTCATCCTTTTTTATGGCTTCGTAGTATTCCATGGTGTATATGTGCCACATTTTCTTAATCCAGTCTGTCACCGATGGACATTTGGGTTGATTGGGTATATTTCTTATTGGACAACATGATCATCATATATAAATTTGACGAAGACAGTTTTACAAATATTACGTATTGATTTTATATCACATGTATGATATTTTACACACACACACATACACCCCTCCACACACATATGTAGAGTCAGGGAGAAAAAAAAGGGAGAGAGAGAGAGGAAGAAGGGACGACAAAATACCTAAGGTTGGTACCCTTGAGTAGATTTGAATTTGGCAGACTTAATGTTGTAAACATTGGCTTATGAATTGATATCCTCTTAGAAGGATTTCCCATCATATACATTGGCCAACTAACACCTGGACTAATACTTCAATGTAGAGAATATTATCAAGTCAAGAACAATCTGAAGAGAGCAACTAACTGGTAAACAACTAGCTAATAATATTTACTGAGCGTTTTTAATTGGCCACCTATAAATTCATTTCATTCTCATACGAGACCTTTTAGGAGATACTATTAATATCACCACATTCGAATTAGGAAACTAAAGAACAGAGAAGTTAAGCGACTTGCCCTATGTCACACAGTAGTAAGTGATAAAGCTGAGATTGAACCCAAATTATGGTGAAATCCCAACTTCTTAATCAATATACAATACTGCCTTCCTCGTAAGATCGGTAAAGATCTATAAAAGTGTGCTTTATGAGGAATTATTGAGGGAACTAAAACTGTTTAACCTGGAAAGCAAAATACTTTAGGGGGAAAAGAGAATAAGAGTAAAAAAAAGATATGTTCCAGCACACACTGAAAATCAGACCTGAGAGAGGTTCAGGGTCAGCTCCTCACTATTGATGTGATGCCTCCAATTGTGTGATGTTTTTGAACTTGAACATCTCTGGAAAAATCTTAACAGCAAACTTCCTTATCCCTAAAACAAAGGAAAAGAGACAAATGTGAGCTTTAATAGGTACCATCCTCAAGAATTTTGGGAGAGGACTGATTCTAACACGCAACTATAACTAAGTCTAGAGTATCAATGATAATCAGAAAATTGGCATTTTATGTATATGTTTTTCTCCTATATATTCAAAATATGCGTGGGGGTCCCAGGAGTCCAAACACTTCTCATTGCCTTGCAGGATTTCTGGACATCCGGGACTGAGCGTGATGGTCCTTGGTGTGTTGGCCAAGGTGATAGTGGTCTCAGGGCCTCTAGTTACACACTGACCTTGCTGTATGTACATCTGCATCAGAAGTTTTACCTGTCAACTCACCCAGCCCAATACCACCAGGTAAAACCTCCTGGCAAGCCAGTCCTTGTTCCTTCCAGTTTCCTCATTCCAAGTTCCTATCTTCTCAGAAGGAGAGGATGACATAGCCCATACTACCATCTTTTCAGAGCCTCTTTCCTCATCTCTTAAGAAAACATGCTTTTATGAAAGAGTCTTAGGTCCAATATAGATATGTACAAATTAGTGTGAATGTAAGAAAATTCCCCGCTTTTCCTATTGACAATTTTACTTTGTAAAATATTTTAAATAGCAATGGAATTCTACTGTTATCATTGTCAAATAATCCAAGAATAAGTAAATATTTTAAGTGGAAGAAATATTTTAAGCAGGGATTTCTAAATTAAAGTGACCATGTGTGTGTTTGCACATGCAAACAAAAACAATGCTTTAGTTTACCAGCCATACTTTTGAACATATGTATATTTTCATTCCATTTTCACTTTAATACAAGGCTTACCCATTAAAACAGATGTTCAGAAAAGCTAATAACTATTGCAAAATTTTCTAATGGTTACAACTAGGGATTCACGTTCGCAGTAACCTAATCACGAGGAACACTAGGCTCAGGCTTTGAAACCCAATTATTGAAGGAACACATGAAGACACATTAAACCACCATAAATTTCACCATCACCAGCTAATCATGGTGGATTGAACACATTCATTTATCAACTCTCATTCCATTAAATGGTTGCAATGGCATTCAAGGAAGTGAAGACAAAACATATAAGCCAGCAATGGCTTTGACATGTCAACAATAGGAACACATAGAGAGATGATGGAAATTGAGAAAGTTGAAAACTAAAAGCCTGCAGAAGTGTTTCTAATGAGAAGAAGCCAATTCATCTTGCGGAAACCCAGAACTTGGGTATCAGGAATCTTAGAAACTTTTCTGAGGATTGACTGAAAATCCGATTTTAAAGTAGCTAGATATGAGATCTCCTTCTTCAGCCAGGGTGCTGAGCAACCATCTGTGAGAGGGAAGTTAATTCCTTGGGGAAATTCAACTGAAGAACATCTGGACTTGGGTACTATTGAGAACAGGAGAGGGTCAGTGTAGACACAGGACTGGAATAAAGGGGAATGATGGGAGTCTATGCCTGATCAATCAGATCACTAGTCTCCCCCCACTCACCTCCTCACACACTGGTTTCAGTCACCCTCTCCGCCAATGCAAGGGTTAGAGAAATCTCCTGCACAAATTCTGTTTGTCTCCAGAGAAAAGTCCTACAGATATTGAGGGTTGTGTGTTCTTCCAAAAAATACCCATCCAATCACTATAAGTGAAATGCAAGTAGATCACTCCGTCATGTCAACTGTGTATCCAATCATTTTAATGCCTTATTTTTAAACCTTAATAACTGACCAAGCATCTTAAAGAAAACCACTGAAGTGAAAGGCCAAAAATAAGTAAAATTTAAAAAGAAAGATAACTGCAAATCAGTAAAAAAAAATATATAGAATAGCTGATTACAATATTGGAACTAAAATATTATCAGAATAATAAGAGAAGATATTACATCTATGAAATATGAACAGGAGGTGATAGACAGGAATTTGGAATGAGCTCATGGGAACAAATATGATGAATTTTAAAAAGCAAGAGAATAGTTTGAAGAGCAATTTAATTAAATATTCCAGAAGGCAGAACAAAAGAAAAACTAAAGATGGATAATAGGATCTAACACATTAGAAAATGAGAAAAAAATCTGGTGGATTTTCAGAGAGTCCAGAAATACCAAAGGTAAAAGATTTGCAAGGAATGATTAATTAATAATATTTTACAATACACATGCTTCTGGATTTGAAGTGCCTATTGAATACCCAGTATAACGCAAGAAAAATATTTTTACTAAGGCATACTTACGGTAAAAATTAAGAACCTATGAAATAAGCAAAAATCCTAAAAGCTTTCAAAGCAAAAATAGATGTTGTATATAAAAGAGAAGAAACCACAATGGCAGTGAATTCAATAGCAACACAAGAAGCAATAAAGTCAACTAAAGTATCTTGAAAATTTTGAGGGAAAATGAATTTCACCTAAAATTTTATCACCAGCCAAAGTGTTATTTAATGGTGAGAGCAAAATAAAGCCCTTTTGAAATTACATAGCTGCAAAAATATACATACAACTGCAGATTCCTTCTTGACACACAACTGGAATATGTCCTCCATCAAAGTAAATTGAAAAAATAGAAAAATCTGGGATGTATTTAACAGAAGAGAGAGGAGAAAGGATTTTTCAGAATATAAGCAAAGGTAAGTTCCAATATTTGGCAGAAGACCAAGAAAAAGACTGGATAAAGTCAGAGCAGAAGGATAGAAATCTGTAAATAAAAGTTTTCCAGGCAATAACAAAAATTCAAAAAAGGCTGAATGGGAAAAGAAGGAATTATTACATGTTGCATTGAACATAAAAGAGAAGAGTTTTACAGAGTTGCAGAATTTGTGCAAATTCATGTCCACGCAGTAAAAATATGAGCAAATGGAAAATGTAGGCATTGTTAATTAGAGGAAAAGCAAACATTTGCAGAAAAAAGAAGAAATGTAATAACTGTATATTACTCAGCTCAGTGATGAAAATACTTAACATATTCATAATAAAGTCAAAACTCAATACTGTTTTAAACTGGAATTTTACTGTAGCTGCTTTGGAGGATAAGAGGAGGTAAAGTAGTGTTATGTAAAGTCTTCATTATCATTTTACATAAGATAAAGACCTACCTACCCCCTCCACTCAGAAGAAAGAAGTAATTGACCAGATCACGTGACCATGTGTTTACTGCATTCGCGCAAACATTATGCAACATACATGAGCTTCCAATTCCAACATTGTTTTTTTTTTTAGAGAAAGACATTTCAGTTTTGACTTTTTATCTACAGGTAATGTTGAAATAAGCATACTAATAACAATAATAGGCACTATGAAAAATATGGGAAATAAATTTTTAAACACACATACATGCAACATTTTCCATTTCTATCCACAAGCACTCTGCATGAGGCTAATTTATCCAGCCAGCCATCAGAATACTAGATCAATACTATAGTAAAACTTCAAGGAGCAATTTATTAGCAATATGATGCCGGGTGCACCTAGCATCCTGCAGTTGTGACCATCTTTCTCAGGTGTTTTTGATACTTAGAGTCACCTTTGTGTATCTGGGACTTATGCCAAGGTAATTCCATGAGTTGGTTTTAAAACTTTTCCTAGTGAAGCCTGCTGGGCTGTCTACAGAGAATGATTCATAGGTCATTTGCACTCTTTATGTGTAGATGGAACAACTTTCTTTTAAAGGCATTTCCTCGTATTTATCCTTTTGGAAGTTCATATGCCAATTTTCTGCCCACTGACACAGGTTTTT
Source organism: Macaca nemestrina (assembly GCF_043159975.1). Classification (NCBI taxonomy): domain Eukaryota; kingdom Metazoa; phylum Chordata; class Mammalia; order Primates; family Cercopithecidae; genus Macaca; species Macaca nemestrina. The sequence continues at coordinate 114,971,985 of NC_092137.1, read as the reverse complement.
GAAATATTTCTGCGGCTGGCATTTCACCGTCTGGCATTTCAGTATCTGTGAACTCACTCCCCAGATCATTTATAACACTTTAAAATGAGCCCGGTACCCACACCACACTTTGGAGAAACTCACTACTTAATAACAATATAGAAATCCCGTCCCAACTTACTCCCCGTTTCTCTAGCTCAGTGTCTGTAATCCAGGTCCTTGTGCAAGTCACATGAGACGACTTAAGCCTATGTAGATGCTCTGATTAATTTTTCATAAGTTTATGGACTTACGTTAGTTTTATGTTTCGGGTTATCCTTTCTTTTTGTCTATACTGCAGTAGGTCATTTTATTATTACTTATTACGGTGCCTCTTGTTTGTGTGCGCCAGAAACTCAATTCAAGCCAGCTTAAATAGAAAGAGAAGCTGTTGTGAGGATTTAGAAGTATTTCATAGAAACCAGAAGCAGGAATGAAGCCTGGACTCAAGAAAGACTGGAAACAGGCATTTGCATATATCATCATCCCCATTTTCTTCCCTCTGTGAACCATTTTTGTTCTTCTTTCGAAAGAACCGTTTTGGCTTCTCTGGTTCATACAGCAGAGCTGCTTGTCGTTTCTTTTTCATGTTGGTGAAACATATAAAAGAAAAAAAATAACATCACCTTTTGTTTTGATTGGATTTTTATTACTGGTGAAGGTGAACTTATTTTGTTATTCTTCTTTATTTTTCTATTAGTAGTTATTTGTAAATTTCCCTTACTTAGGCTATTTCTCCTGCTGAAATATTCATAATTTTAATTTAGTTAGAAGAGTTTAGGTTTTTAGGATATGAAACTCTTTTCTGTAATACAGATTCCTAGTTTACTGTTTGCCTCTAGTTTTCTATGTGGTATTTGTTATTAAATAACCTTTTATTTATTTTTTTATTTTAGTATGTACATTTTAGGTTTATCATCTTTTGCCTTTACACAAAACATGTGGCAAACTATGCTTTTTTTATAATGACAATTTTATATTAGATGAAGGGGTACATCATCTTACAAACCTTAGATGAAGGTTTATTACATGAGTGTATTATGTTATGTTGAGTTTTAGGGTACAGATGATCCCGTCAACCATTTAGTGGTCATAGATTCCAGTGTTTTTTCAGCCTGTATCTCCTTCCCTCCTCCCTCCCGCATCAGGAAATCCTCAGTATCTGTTGCTCTTATCTTTATGTCTTTGCATATTCAATGTCCAGCTCCCATTTATAAGTAAGAACATGTGCTATTTGGTTTTCTGTTCTGATGATCATTCACTTAGGATAGTGCTCTCCAGCTTCATTCATGTCACTGCAAAGGACATGATGTTATTCTTGTTTATGGCTGTGTAGTATTCCGTGGTGTATATGTATCACATTCTCTTTATCCAATCCATTGTTGATGGGCACCTTTGCTATCGGAAATATTGCTGCAATAAACATGACTGTATGTGTCTTTTTGACAGAATGAATTATTTTCCTCCAGGTATATACTCTGTAGTGAAATTATTGAGTCAAATGATGGTTTTAAGTTCTTTAAGAAATCTCCAGATTACTTTCTACAATGTCTGAAGTATTCTGCATTCCCACCAAGACTGTATAAGCATTCCCTTTTCTCTGCAGCCTCACCAACATTTGTTTTTTGTTTTGTTTTGTGTTTTGTTTTGTTTTGTTTTACTTTTTAATAAGAGCTCTGCTGAATGGTGTGAGACCATATCTTATTGTGGTTTGATTTTCATTTCTCTAATGATTAGTGATGTTGAGCATTTTTTCATGTTTTTTGACGACTTGCACATCTTCTTTTGAAAAGTATGTTATATCCTTTGCCCACTTTTAAATGGATTATTTGTTTTTTACTTGTTGATTTAAGTTCCTCATAGATTCTGGATATTACGCCTTTGTCAAAAGCATATTTTGTGAATATTCTGTCCCTTTGTGTAGACTGTCTGTTTACTCTGTTGGTAATTTCTTTTCCTGTGCAGAAGCTCTTTAGTTCAATTAGGTCCCACTTGTCAATTTTTTGTTTTTGTTGTAATTGTTTTTGGGGATTTACCCATAACCTTTTGCCAGAGCCAATATCGAGAAGAGTATTTCCAAGGTTTTTTCAAGGATTTTTATAGTTTGAGCTCTTACATTTAAATCTTTAATACATCTTGAGTTAATTTTTATATGTAGTAAGAGGTAATTGTCTAGTTTCATTCTCTGCATATGGCTGGCCAGTTACCCCAGCACCATTTACTGAATAGGGAGTCCTTTCCCCATCACTTATTTTTATCAATTTTGTCAAGGATCAGATGATTGTAGGTGGATGGGTTTATTTCTTATTTCTCTATTCTGTTCCATTGATCTGTATGTATGTTTCTGTACCAGTACCATGCTGTTTTGGTTGCCATAGCCTTATAGTATAGTTTGAAGTTGAGTAATGTGATGTCAGATTTGTTCTTTTTGCTTAGGGTCACTTTGGCTATTTGGTCTCTTTTTTGATTCCATATAAATTTTAGAATCAATTTTTCTAATTCTGTGACAAATAATATTGGTATTTTGATAGGGATAGCATTGAATCTGTAAACTGTTTTGGGCAATATGGCTGATTTAACAATATTGGTTCTTCCAATCTATGACCATAAAATATTTCCACTTATTTGTGTCATCTAGATTTCCCGAGTTATTCTTGTGGAAATCTTTCACCAATCTTGGTTAGATGAATTCCTATGTATTTCATTTTGTGTGTGTGTGTGTGTGTATGTGTGTGTCTACTGTAAATGAAACTGTGTTCTTGATTGAGTTCTCAGCTAGAAAGTTATTGGTGTTCGAAATGTTACTGATTTTTGTACATTGATATCATATCCTGAAACTTTACTGAAGTTGTTTATCAGTTCCAGGAGCCTTTTCACAGTCTTTAGGGTTTTCTAGGTATAGAATGACATTGCCAGCAAAGAGATATTTTGATTTGTTTTTCTATTTGATGCCTTTTACTTCTTTCTCTTGATTGATTGCTCTGGCTAGTGAAAGCAGGCATTCTTACCTCCTTCCAGTTCTCAAGGGGAATGGATTCAACTTTTGCCCATTCAGTATGATGTTGGCTGTAGGTCTGTCATAGATGCCTTTTACTATTTTGAGTTATGTTCCTTCAGTGCCCAGCCTGTTGAGGGATTTATCATGAAGGACATTGGATTTTATAAATGGCTTTCTTTGTCCATTGAGATGATCATATGGTTTTTGTTTTTTATCCTATTCATGTGGTGAATCACATATATTGATTTGTCTGTCTTGAAGCGACCTTGCATCCCAAGAAAAAAAAGCCTATTTGATTGTGGTGAATTCACTTTTTGATATGCTGCTGAATTCAGTTTCCAAGTATTTTGTTGAGGATTTTTGGGTCTATGTTCATCAGGGATATTGGCTAGAACTTTTCTTTTTTCATTGTGTCTGCCAGATTTTGGTATCAGGATGATGCGGGCATTGTAGAATAAGTTATAGAGGATCCCCTCCCCTCATTTTTAAGGAATAATTTCAAAATAATTGGTACCAGCTCTTCTTGTATGTAAGATGTAATTCAGCTGTGAATCCAAGTGGACTATTTTTTATTGTAGGTTTTTTATTGCTGATTCGATTTTGGAACATATTATTGGTTTGTTCAGGTTTTTACCTTCTTCCTGGTTCAATCTTGGAAATTTGTGTATTTCTAGGAATTTATCCTTTTCCTCCAGATTTTCTAATTTGTGTCTATAGAGCTGTTTACAATACTCTCTGAGGATCTTTTGCATTTCTATCAGATAACTTGTAATCTTTGCCATCTCTGATTGCATTTATTTGGCTTATTTGGATCTTTTCTCTTTTTTTCTTTGTTAATCTAGCTAGTGATTTATCAACCTTGTTTATTCTTTTGAAGACAACTCTTGGTTTAATCATCTTTTGTATAGACTTTTGGGTCTCAATTTCATTCAGTTCTTCTCTGATTTTAGTTATTTAATTTCTTCTGCTGTCATTGGAGTTGGATTCTTCTTTTCTCTTAATTCCTCTAGGTGTCATGTTAGATCATTCATTTAAGATCTTCTTAGCCTCTTGATGAAGACATTTAGCACTACAAGCTTTCCTCTTAACACATTTTCTGCATCCCAGAGATTTGGGCCAGTTGTGTCTCTATTTTATTAATTTCACATAATTTTTTTTATTTCTGCCTTAATTTTATTGTTTCCCCAACAGCTAACCAGGAGGAAGTTTTTTAATTTCTTAATTTCCATATTTTCATGTAGTTGTGAGATATCTTGGTATTGATTTCTATTTTTATTGCACTGTGGTCCTACAGTGTGATTGATATGGCTTTGATTTTTTCAAATTTTACTGAGACTTGTTTTATGACCAAGAATGTGGTTGATCTTAGAATATATTCTGTGTGCAGATCAGAATAATGTACATTCTGTGCTTACTGGGTATTCAGTAGATGTCTATCAGGTCCAATTCATCAAGTATTGAGTTTAATTCCAGAATTTCTTGGTTAGTTTTTTGCCTTGATGATCTTTCTAACAGTCGGTGAAGTGTTAAAGTCTCCCACTATTATTATGTGGCTGTCTTAAGTTTCTTGTAAAGAAAACCTTGTTTTATGAATCTGGGTGCTACAGTGTTGGGTGCATATATATTTAGGATGTTTAAGTCTTATTGTTGAATTGAACCCTTTATCATTATGTTATGTCCTCCTTTGTCTTCCCTGATTTTTGTTGGTTTAAAGCCTATTTTATCTGATATAAGAATAGTAACTCATTCTCTTTTTTGTTTTCCATTTGCATGGTAGATTTTTCTCTATCCCTTTACTTTTAGCCTGTGACTGTCATATGTGAGGTATATCTCTGGAAGACAGCAGACAATTGGGTCTTGTCTTTTTATCTAGCTTGGCAGTCTATACCTTTTAAGTGAGGTGTTTAGGCCATTTACATTCAGGGTTAGTATTGATATGCAAAATTTGGGTTCTGTCATTATGTTGTTAGCTGTTTATTTTGTAGACTTGATTGTGTAGTTCCTTTATATTGTCTGTGGGTTATGTGCTTAAGTGTGTTTATGTGGTGGCAGGTTTCAATCCTTTGTTTACAAGTTTAACACTCCCATAAGGACATCTTGTAATGCTGATCTGGTGGTAATGAATTCCCTCAGTGCTTGCTTGCCTGAGAAAAATTTTATTTCTCCTTTACTTAAGAAGCTTAGTTTGGCAGGATATGAGATTTTTGGCTAGAATTTCTTTTCCTTAAGAATGCTGAAAATACGCACGCAATCTCCTCTGGCTTGTAAGATTTCTGCTGAGAGGTCTACTGCTACCCTGCTGGGGTTCCCTGTGTAGGTGGTCTAACCTTTCTTTCTACCTAACATTAAGATATTTTTTCTTTTGTGTTGACTTTGGTAAATCTGATAGCTACGTGCCTTGGGGATGGTCATCTTGTACAGTATCTCTCAGGAGTTTTCTGTATTTATTTAATTTGTATGTCCACCTTGCTGCCAAGATTGAGGTAATACTCAAGAACTATATCCTCAAATGTTATTTCCAAATTGCTTACTCTCTCTCCTCTTTCAGGAATGCCAATGAGTCATAGATTTGGTCATATATATATATATATATATATATGTATGTATGTATAAAATCACATATTTCTTAGAGGTTTTGCTTATTTTTTAAATTCTCCCAGAAAGGAGAACTAGAAATTAAAATTTTAAATTATTTTTGTCTGACTTAGTAGATTCAAAGAACTGGTCTTTAGGCTCTAAGATTCTATCCTCATCTTGTTCTATTCTATTGTTAATGCTTATGATTATATTATGAAATTCTTCAATTCCAGAAGTTCAGTTTGGTTCTTTCTTAAAATGGTTATTTTGTCTTTCAGCTCCTGGATCATTTTACTGGATTCCTTAGATTGAGTTTCAACTTTCTTCTGGAACTTGATGAGCTTCCTTGCTATCAATATTCTTAATTCTGTGTCTGTCATTTCAGTCTTTTCAATGTGGTTAAGAACCATTGCTGTATTCGTTTGAAGGTAAGGGAACACTCTAACTTTTTGAATTGCTAGACTTCTTACACTGATTCTTTCTCATGTATGAAGACTGTTCATCCTTTAAATTTGATGTGAGTTGAGTACAAACAGTTGGCTTTGCTTCTTGGTGCTTTCAGAGGGCCAAGGCCCTTTATCTGTGACTAGATTGTTGCCTTACTTTTCACAAGCACTGTACACTGGCAAAATATTTTGGTGGTATAATTAGGGCTGTGATACAGTAGGTGGTACCTAAGAGTGGTGCCCAAAGATTGGCTCTTAGTCTCACGCTTTTTTGTATTTTTTGGCATATTGGCAGCCACGCTCTGTGGTGGGAGAAGAGAGATGACTCCTTCAACCGGTCCACTCCTGGGCCTTGGACAAGGCCCCTGCAATCACTGGCAATGACTTGTATTTTCTTTGTTACGTGTTCCAGACCACAAGGCTCTCTCAGGCAGAGGCCAAGTAGGCAGACAGGCCATACCCTTCCAGACCACCTCTGTGGAAGGGGGTACTTCCTGTTCTCCCTCTGGCCTATGAGCCCAGGTGTCACACCCCTCTCAGTGTTCTGACAGTGGGGACTTCCCTGCTTGGGTGCCTCCTAAGCAGGTGAGTCTTACCCACCTAGGAGGAGTGGGAGTGGGTGGAATCACCTGCGCCCCCACCTGGGTGCTTCCCGGAGGAATACAGAGCTGAACCTGCCCACAGAATTCAGACAGAAGCAAGTCCCTGGAGCTCCGCCCAGCTGGTGTGTCCCATGCACATAGAAACAGCAGAGGTTGGTGGGGTAACCTCATCCACCCTCTGAGTGCTTCCTGTAGGAACATGGAGCTGCACCCACCTGCAGAGTTCAGGCTGAGGCAGGTTTACTGTGCTGGAAACCCCAGCTTACATGTCCCACCCTGCAAGGAGCAGCAGGGTTGAGTGGACTTGACTGATCTGCTGTCCAGGGGTGCACGGAGCTGCATCTACACACAGTGTGCAAGCAGAAGTCGGTCCAGTTGTGTTGGAAGCCCCAGCCGGCATGTGAACCTAGGTAGAAGCAGTGTGGGTGGGTGGAGTCACCCTATCAGTCACCCAGGTGTTTCCTGGGGGAACACAGAGAGCTGTGTCCCCCCCCCCCCACAGAATTTAGGGAGAGGCGGGACCAGTGTCCTGGAAGCTGGAAGAGGGCAGTGAAACAATCTTATTCCTCTTAGGCATGGGGACTGCAGCCTCCATTGTGGATATATCCACTGGTGCTAGGCTGCTCTGAGATCCAAGGATTGTGGGAGTCCCTGTGAGCTTCAGTGTTGCTTCTGGGAAAACTCCAAGTGGTTTTCTGTATTAGTCTAGAGACTTAAGGGGATGAGGGGGACGACTCTCCCATTCCCAGGCTTGCACAAGTCCCTGCGGGAAGTGTGGATCCCCAGGGGCTCTCACTCGCTCACTCTTTCTCCTTGTTGGGGAGCTTCTGCTGTCTCCATATAGGTCCCTGATGGGCAGCTGTTCAGTTGTGCTCTTTTCTGTTCTCCATGGCCCTTTCCTTCCTTGATGCATCCTGTTGTAGTTTCTTAGATCAGTGTGTAGAGTCAGTGTTCACTTGCCACTTTGTCTCCTTGCAGTGAAAGCAGTGCACTCAAGCTGCTTCTAGTCCACCATCTTTACCCCTGCTAAAATTTTTTAATGTTTCCATTTTTTTTCAGTTGACAAAATGTCTAGAAAGTCCTTCAGTGACTACAGATATTCTTCTACATTGTAACCTAGTAATTCTATGATGTTTAATCATTCTTTCTTAAATGTCTGGATTTCACTATAAGACATAAGATAGACAGATAAACCTCTTTATGTTCAGATATTTTGCTACTTGTTTCAGTAAATTTGTTGAAATCCCCTACTTTTGAGGAGGGAGTTAAATTTTCTCTTAACTAGTTACACTGATTAACTCTTAAATAATTCTGGAGAGAATGAGAGCCGGCAGCCTGTTTGGTTATTCATTTTATTGTAGAATGCTGACCCCCCCAGAGTGTGCTCTTGGTTTGAGAAATACGTGTTTGAAAATATTTAAGATGATATATATCTGCAATTTTTAAAATATTAGAATAAAATCATTCATCAAATTCAAACTTCACAGAGTCCATCAACCTTGATATGCATGTGATTCTCTCTTTTCCTCATTAAATGAAAGTATTATGATATCTGTTTTGTCAGCCATGGTGCTAGGCATAAGTTCTCATGTAACAAAGGCATGGCATCAGAAGACATGGAATTCACATCCTACTTTCACCTTGGAAAGTATTTCGTCTCTCCTGATCTCAGTTTGCTTGGGAGAGATATAAAGTCAGCTTAAGGGTCATTCTAGGTCCAACACCCGTTACTCCTCTGGGAGTTTGTAGATGTGAAGGAAAGTCCAGTTAATTATTTTTTAGATATCGCTCAACTGAAATTTTGCAGCCCTGATTTTTTGATGTATTTCAAACACTTGTCCCGTGCCAGGTGTCTTGTTAGTACTTAGTCTCTGAGAATTTCATTGTGTTTACCTAGAAAATAAGGGAAGAAGAGCCGATTTTATCGTATATCCTATGCTAAATATGTATATATGTACAATTCTCTGACATGCATGTATATACATATGTACATACATGCCTGATATTTGCGATTATTCTCTTTTCTTAATTATTCTCTGTTTTTGTATTAACTACACATTTAGTTTTTAAGGGTTGAAATTATTACCACTTCCTGGGAATTATATTCAATTTCTAAGGGAACTGTGGGACTCATAAAACTCCTAACTATGGCAAGTAGTGAGATTTCGATTCACGAATAGCTGTCATGGGGATTCCACATTACGTACATGAAAATTGTGTTATTCTCCATTTT